>NC_083575.1:58229653-58327153 GCF_027579695.1 Neoarius graeffei | reverse complement strand
TTTACTCAGAAACATTCAGAGTAACACACATTCTCTGACACAATGACTGCTAAAAGTCTCTTTGCCTCAACCATTAAGTGAGGAAAAAATAAACATGGATCAATGCAGAAAAGAATTATGTACATATAATACTATAGGGATGCTCATTGCTGAAGTCAAGTGGCCATTAATGTCAAGAGGGGTAGGAGTACATTTTCATCAGTGGGTTAGGATTCTGTGTGTGTGTGTATGTGTGTGTGTGTGTGTGTGTGTGTGTGTGTGTGTGTGTGTGTGTGTGTGTGTGTGTGTGTTGGGGAAACGTGCTGTACAATAATACTGTAATTACATTTAGAGTGAGGATGCATGTTCATTGCCAAATTACAATAAGTAAATAAATCACTTGCCATTCACTTGTACATGCTGGAAGAAGATCTATGATGCACAGTTAGATAAGTGACTTCGTATCAAATTACTCCTGTTACTCTGTCCAGCCCAGTGGAGGGGCTCTCGAGCTGTTAGATATTTGACCATTGTATCTTATTTCAATTTTTGACTCCAGACAATTATTTCCCTTCTGGCCAATTTAACTAATCTGGCTCATAGCTCCATGTACAAGAAAGAGCAGGAAAGTAATCCTATGCACACAGTTGTCATTGTATTGTTTATGCAAATAGGCTGTTTCTACATGTGTTCCTGTGTGTTTTTCCTGTGTCCAGATACTTGGGTTCTCCAGGTGACAGGCAGTGTGTGTGTGCATGTGTGTTTTATTTGGGGACAATTACACCATTGAGATGCTGCTCCTGCTTATTACTACTACTTGAATACAAAATGTTTGCTCAGGTTTTATCCAAAATCTCCATTCGCAGTAGGGCTAGTACTGTTTGAGCAGTGGATTCAGGAGCAGTGCAGCACATGGCATGTTCTGGCACCACTACAGAAGGGTGTAATTAAAAAAAAGTGAAGTTAAATTGCAAATACTTTAGTAAATAAAAAAAATTACAGACCACAAACAAACAACCTGTTTATCAGTCATGATAATAGGAGTTCTAACACACTCATATCACATATAAAAAAAAAAAAAACCCTTAATGGGCATGTACAGGTGTGATGCTGACATTTTCAAAATGTTTTCTCCATCCACATGAAAATAGTGAAAACAGACATTTACCGGCTTTTTATTTTGACTTTTCAGTAATTCAAACAGGGTTTTCATGTTAATGGGGTGGGGTGTTTAAGCCACTTTTGCGTCCAAAATCCGTTATTGTATGAGGTAAAAACAACATGGAATAGATCACAAATTTTCATTCTCACTCAGTCTTCTATAATGGAAAAGTAATGGATATCACGTACAGTGGGGAAAATAAGTATTTGATACACTGCCGATTTTGCAAGTTTTCCCACTTACAAAGAATGGAGAGGTCTGTAATTTTTATCGTAAGTACACTTCACCTGTGAGAGACAGAATAAAAAAAAATCCAGAAAATCACATTGTATGATTTTTAAATAATTAATTTGCATTTTATTGCATGAAATAAGTATTTGATCACCTACCAACCAGCAAGAATTCTGGCTCTCACAGACCTGTTAGTTTTTCTTTAAGAAGCCCTCCTATTCCCCACTCATTACCTGTATTAATTGCACTGGTTTGAACTCATTACCTGTATAAAGACACCTGTCCACACACTCAATCAATCAGACTCCAACCTCTCCACCATGGGCAAGACCAAAGAGCTGTCTAAGGACACCAGGGACAAAACTGTAGACCTGCACAAGGCTGGGATGGGCTACAGGACAATAGGCAAGCAGCTTGGTGAGAAGGCAACAACTGTTGGCGCAATTATTAGAAAATGGAAGAAACTCAAGATGACTGTCAGTCTCCCTCGGTCTGGGGCTCCATGCAAGATCTCCTCTCGTGGGGTATCAATGATCATGAGAAAGGTGAGGGATCAGCCCAGAACTACATGGGAGGACCTGGTCAATGACCTGAAGAGAGCTGGGACCACAGTCTCAAAGATTACCATTAGTAACACACTACGCCGTCATGGATTAAAATCCTGCAGCGTGCGCAAGGTCCCCCTGCTCAAGCCAACACATGTCCAGGCCCATCTAAAGTTTGCCAATGACCATCTGGATGATCCAGAGGAGGTATGAGAGAAGGTCATGTGGTCATATGAGACCGAAATAGGGCTTTTTGGTATAAACTCCACTCGCCGTGTTTGGAGGAAAAAGAAGGATGAGTACAACCCCAAAAACACCATCCCAACCGTGAAGCATGGGGGTGGAAACATCATAGTTTGGGGGTGCTTTTCTGCAAAGGGGACAGAACGATTGCACTGTTTTGAGGGGAGGCTGGATGGGGCCATGTATCGCGAGATTTTGGGCAACAACCTCCTTCCCTCAGTAAGAGCATTGAAGATGGGTCATGGCTGGGTCTTCCAGCATGACAATGACCCGAAACACACAGCCAGGGCAACTAAGAAGTGGCTCCGTAAGAAGCATTTCAAGGTCCTGGAGTGGTCTAGCCAGTCTCCAGACCTGAACCCAATAGAAAATCTTTGGAGGGAGCTGAAACTTCGTGTTGCCCAGCGACAGCCCTGAAACCTGAAAGATCTGGAGAAGATCTGTATGGAGGAGTGGGCCAAAATCCCTGCTGCAGTGTGTGCAAACCTGGGGCCTCATTTATAAATGATGCGTACGCACAAAAGAATGTGTACGCCAACTTCTATGCAAGCTTCGGTATTTATAAAAAGTGAACTTGAAGGCAAAATGTGCGCACCTTCACGCAAGCTCTGACCCATGAGTACGCACAAAAAAAGGGGAAACGTGGAAAGTGCGACCTCAGGAGGAAATGGGGAGAACGACCCGAAATTGGTTCAATAATCGAAATTTAACACAAACATAACATCGCGCATCAAAGACGTGACTGACTTAACATTTATAATCCTTAATTTTGTACACTTGTCAAAAATAACATCTTATTTAAGGCAATAAAGACAAATTGATGGGCTATACATTGTATGTTTTTGCAACATAAGCAGTAGGCTAAGTTTTGTTAATTATCCACTTACGGCTTTCATGCATGTTGTGTCATTTTTCAATATTGATCATTAGGCTATCATACATGCTGCTTGTTAGGTTGCCTACTCTGTAAATAGTATATAAGAGGGATTTGCCGTGGTAGGTCTTATGATGCACTATGGCGTATTTGGCATTGCTGGAGGATGGAGAGAGCGAGTCTTCAGAGAGCAACAAGATTTGTTGGCCAATGATGAAGAGTGGCTCATGAGCCGATTCAGATTGCCACGAGCTGTCCTTTTACACCTGATAGCTGAGTTGGGCCCAGAGTTGGAGAGAGGTACCCGCCGGAATCATGCCATCCCAGTCTTGCTGCAAGTGCTGACTTGCATCGGCTTTCTGGCCACTGGCACTTTTCATCGAGAACTGGCTGACCGGTCTGGGATATCGCAGCCAACCTTCAGCCGTATTTTGCCAGAAGTGTTAGGAGGTGTAATTGGTTTATCACCAAACTACATCAAGTTTCCTTACACGGTGGGTGAACAGGCAAATAAAAAAGCGCAATTTGCAGCAAAGTCCGATTTCCCAAATGTGATCGGTGCTATTGACTGCACTCATATTGCTATAAGGGCACCGAGTGAAAATGAATTTGCCTTTGTTAACAGGAAGCATTTTCATTCCCTCAATCTCCAAGTTATATGTGACGTGGACATGGTCCACACAAATGTTGTCGCCCGGTGGCCTGATTCAACCCATGATTCATTTATATTGAGACATAGCAGCGTTGGGCGGAGACTGGATGCTGGAGCTGTGCGCGATGGTTGGCTTCTGGGTGTGGGTGATTAATGCGTAAATCCTGAAAGTATTTGTAACCATTCTTAGACCATTTCTAAATATTCAACCCTTTACTCATTCAGTTATGTTGTAAGTGACAGTGGGTATCCGCTGAAACAGTGGCTGCTCACGCCATTTATGAACCCCCAAACGCCTGAGGAGACCACTTACAACCTGTGCCACAGCCAGGCGCGCGCTGTTGTGGAGCGCACCATCGGGCTCCTGAAGGGCAGATGGCGTTGTCTGGATGCCACGGGGGGAGCGCTATGTTACAGACCCGAAAAGGTCTGTAGGATTGTTAGGGCATGTGCTGTGCTGCACAATGTGGCACAGCTACAAAACGTGCCTTTGCAAGCTGAAGAGGTCAACCTCGACCTTGACCCTGATCCCTATCCCCAGGCATTCCACCCAAACGCAGGAGCCGTGCGCCAGCGTGAGGAGGTGATGCGCCGCTTGTAAATAATTAGGTATGGAAACAAATGATTACTTTTTAAGAAATTCTTTGATGCTGGCATTTAATGCAGACAACTCATTTTTTATTTCTTTTAACTCCCGGGCGACCTCACGGACGGCATCCACATGTTCCCGCTGCACCTGCAGCACTGCATCTGTTAGGACACGGGCGCTGGTGGCTGGTTTCGGCATGGATGCACATGCATCGGAGGCCGTGGACGTCCTTGGGACCTCCGCTGCCGCAGCCGACACACTGCTGGCCTCACTGTCACACCCAGCAACTGCGAGGGAATTTTTTTGTTAATAAAATACTTTTTCTGGATGAAGACTCATTTCAATTAATTTCACACCCATTTCAAACAAGGGGGGCACACGTGCAATGTGAGGTGGTTCCTTGATACACAACCAAAAAAAAATTACATACCCGAGTCCTCGGCTGGTTCGTGTGGCCCAGCATCAGTGTCACCCTCCTCCTCATGCACAACTCCACTCAGGAGGGTTTCCCCTATAATGCCAGCCAGTTTTTGATCCAGTGGGGTGAGCTCAGGCTCCCCCTTCCCCCCGCACGGACGCTTTGGCGGTGTGCCGCGATCCTCTTCTTGGCGTCCACCTTTATGTCGGACCATTTTTTTTTTACCTCTGCCATAGTACGGCCTTATGAAGCTACAGAATTGACCGCATCGGCCACATGCTGCCATTCACACGTTTTTTTCGCATTTGTAACTCCTGTACTATGGCCTCCAAACAAAACAGCTCGACGCTGCTCCACTTCATCTACTAGCACTTCAACTTCACAGTCGGTGAAGTTGCGCTTCTTTGTCTTTCCTTCTGTTTTGGGCATGTTGTCCACAGATATCAATATTCATTAAGGGCGTTTCGCTGAATATTTATAGACAATTGTGGGTGTGTCTTGAGGTACGCACAGGTGCCGCAAATTTAGAGCGGATTGTGATTTATAAAGGGAAATTGGTGTGGAACATGCATGCGCACGGTTTTATAAATCAGAATATTTTTGTGCGCACGCACATTCTGAGTTTCGTGCGCACGCCATCTTCTGGCGTAAATACTGCGCAAAGTTTTATAAATGAGGCCCCTGGTCAAGAACTACAGGAAACGTCTGACCTCTGTAATTGTTTCTGTACCAAATATTAAGTTCTGTTTTTTCTATTGTATCAAATACTTATTTCATGCAATAACATGCAAATTAATTGTTTAAAAATCAGACAATGTGATTTTCTGATTTTTTTTTAGATTCTGTCTCTCACAGTTGAAGTGTACCTACGATAAAAATTACAGACCTCTCCATTCTTTGTAAGTGGGAAAACTTGCAAAATTGGCAGTGTATCAAATACTTGTTTTCCCCACTGTATTCCCACCTGAGTGTATTTAATGGAATGCTACGGAGCGTGAACCTGTGCGAGATGTCTAAAGCATGCGAGACCGGAAATGTAGCATAATTCATGAGGCAGCACATCCATTAAGTTCAAGCAGAAACATTAGCTAGTTAACAACATGGCACCCGTTGAGCTGCATTATGTCACTGTTGAGAGAGTCATCTTCCTGTTTCTGAACATTTTTGTTCAAGCAAAGGCTGTTTATTATATTTTTGCTTATATATGCCAATTTTCTTTGCTTATTGTTTTGAGTTTGCCACCAGTAGCCACCACTACTCATACTGCCACCACTGAGGCAGTATGAGTAGTTCCATCGCAATATCACTACATCATCATTTACATCACCGCCAGCAACGTCATGACTGGTCACAACATGTTATTTCAATGGTTCTGATTCCCACTTGAGCCAAAAGATTTCTGTAAATGTTACTAGGTTGCCAGGGGATAGATTAACGTTTCAACTTTTACCATTTTCCTGCCATTCCTACATGATACCATTACAGCATATTAGAAGAAGAAGAAGAAGAAGAAGAAGAAGAAGAAGAAGAAGAGGAAGCGGAAGAATAAGAAGAAGCCTTTATTTGTCACATGCACACTCAAGCCCAGTGAAATTCACCCTCTGCATTTAACTCATCTGAAGCAGTGAACACACGCATGCACACACACAAGTGAGCAATGAGCATACACAGAACAGTGAGCAGCTATGCTACAGTGTCCAGGGAAAAGTTGGGGGTTAGGTGCCTTGCTCAAGGGCACTTAAGCCCAACTTTCAGTCTAAGGCAGCCCCATGTTAACTTAACCGCATGTCTTTGGACTGTGGGGGAAACTGGAGCATCCAGAGGAAACCCACGCAAACACGGGGAGAACATGCAAAGTCCACACAGAAAGGCCCCCATCAGCCACTAGGCTTGAACCCAGAACCTTCATGCTGTGAGGCGACAGTGCTAACCACTACCCCACCGTGCCACCAAAAAGAAATGGTTTTCAGTGTGAGTGTGAATGAGGAAATGGGGGGAAAAAAAGCATTTTCATAAATATCTGTATACATGTTGAGTTTCTTGTTCACGCGTATGTAAAAAGACATAGAGATCACATACACACAAACTTACACACATACTGTACATATGTATCATACATCTGGATTCATATATTGGATCCATCTGATTGGACATGGCAACATATTTACATTTGAAATAGTGTTAGAAATGTCAAGGACAGGAACTGTTGCTTTGGTTGACACTCATTTTCATCTTGGCACTGGAAATATGTTCTAGATTAAGTTGTGTCATTTCTCATTTAGAGCTCTAATTATATTACAGGATTATAAGCACAGCAAGCATATGGAATGAAGAGGTCATTTAGACAGCTCTGATAGAGATTTAATCCACTGAGATATCTTCACACTGGCCACACCTATACAGTATGATATCTCTATACATGGTGACAGCCTAGGACACATTTACAATCAGTTCAGTTTAAGATAAGATAAGATAAGATAAGATAAGATAAGATAAGATAAGATAAGATAAGATAAGATAAGAACACCTTTATTATCCCACAATGGGGAAATTTCCTGTTTGCAGCAGCACAGTGGATAGCAGAGAAGAGGACAGATCAAGTCATACAAGTAAAACTAACTAACGAACTAACTAACTAAATAAATAAAATGTAGGTGGTGTAGTGGTTAGCACTGTCGTCTCACAGCAAGAAGGTCCTGGGTTCGAGCCCAGTGGCCGACAGGGGCTTTTCTGTGTGGAGTTTGCATGTTCTCCCCATGTCTGTGTGGGTTTCCTCCGGGTGCTCCGGTTTCCCCCACAGTCCGAAGACATGCAGGTTAGGCTAATTGGTGGCTCTAAATTGACCGTAGGTGTGAATGTGAGTGTGAATGATTGTTTGTCTCTATGTGTCAGTCCTGCCATGACCTGGCGACTTGTCCAGGGTGTACCCCGCCTCTCACCCATAGTCAGCTGGGATAGGCTCCAGCTTGCCTGCGACCCTGTAGAACAGGATAAGCGGCTACAGATAATGGATGGATGGAATATATACAACCCCGATTCCAAAAAAGTTGGGACAAAGTACAAATTGTAAATAAAAACGGAATGCAATGATGTGGAAGTTTCAAAAATCCATATTTTATTCAGAATAGAACATAGATGACATATCAAATGTTTAAACTGAGAAAATGTATCATTTAAAGAGAAAAATTAGGTGATTTTAAATTTCATGACAACAACACATCTCAAAAAAGTTGGGACAAGGCCATGTTTACCACTGTGAGACATCCCCTTTTCTCTTTACAACAGTCTGTAAACGTCTGGGGACTGAGGAGACAAGTTGCTCAAGTTTAGGGATAGGAAAGTTAACCCATTCTTGTCTAATGTAGGATTCTAGTTGCTCAACTGTCTTAGGTCTTTTTTGTCGTATCTTCTGTTTTATGATGTGCCAAATGTTTTCTATGGGTGAAAGATCTGGACTGCAGGCTGGCCAGTTCAGTACCCGGACCCTTCTTCTACGCAGCCATGATACTGGAATTGATGCAGTATGTGGTTAGGCATTGTCATGTTGGAAAATGCAAGGTCTTCCCTGAAAGAGACGTCGTCTGGATGGGAGCATATGTTGCTCTAGAACCTGGATATACCTTTCAGCATTGATGGTGTCTTTCCAGATGTGTAAGCTGCCCATGTCACACGCACTAATGCAACCACATACCATCAGAGATGCAGGCTTCTGAACTGAGCGCTGATAACAACTTGGGTCGTCCTTCTCCTCTTTAGTCCGAATGACACGGCGTCCCTGATTTCCATAAAGAACTTCAAATTTTGATTTGTCTGACCACAGAACAGTTTTCCACTTTGCCACAGTCCATTTTAAATGAGCCTTAGTCCAGAGAAGATGTCTGTGCTTCTGGATCATGTTTAGATACGGCTTCTTCTTTGAACTATAGAGTTTTAGCTGGCAACGGCGGATGGCACGGTGAATTGTGTTCACAGCTAATGTTCTCTGGAAATATTCCTGAGCCCATTTTGTGATTTTCAATACAGAAGCATGCCTGTATGTGATGCAGTGCCGTCTAAGGGCCCGAAGATCACGGGCACCCAGTATGGTTTTCGGGCCTTGACCCTTATGCACAGAGATCCTTCCAGATTCTCTGAATCTTTTGATGATATTGTGCACTGTAGATGATGATATGTTCAAACTCTTTGCAATTTTACACTGTCGAACTCCTTTCTGATATTGCTCCACTATTTGTTGGCGCAGAATTAGGGAAATTGGTGATCCTCTTCCCATCTTTACTTCTGAGAGCCGCTGCCACTCCAAGATGCTCTTTTTATACCCAGTCATGTTAATGGCCTATTGCCAATTGACCTAATGAGTTGCAATTTGGTCCTCCAGCTGTTCCTTTTTTGTACCTTTAACTTTTCCAGCCTCTTATTGACCCTGTCCCAACTTTTTTGAGATGTGTTGCTGTCATCAAGTTTCAAATGAGCCAATATTTGGCATGAAATTTCAAAATGTCTCACTTTAAACATTTGATATATTGTCTATGTTCTATTGTGAATACAATATCAGTTTTTGAGATTTGTAAATTATTGCATTCCATTTTTATTTACAGTTTGTACTTTGTCCCAACTTTTTTGGAATCCGGGTTGTATATATACTTAAGATAAATACTAAATTAGAGGAATTATGAAGTAGACGAAACACTTATTGCACATGGTGGTCGTAATTGCAAAGGATAAAACAGAAAAAAAAACAATGCAACAACTATTGACAAACATACAGATGTGAGTCTCCTGTGAGCAGTGCTGGTTGTACAGTCTAACAGCTGCAGGAAGGTATGATCTGCGGTAACGCTCCTTACCATACTTAGGGTGGAGCAACCTCCCACTGAAGGAGCTCTACAGTCCAGTGAGTAAGTCCTGTAGGGGGTGGTAGTCGTTCTCCATCATAGATGACAGGTTAGCCCTCATACTCCTCCCACCCACTACCTCTACTGGCTCCAGGGGGCATCCCAGCACAGAGCTGGCCCTCCTAATCAGTTTGTCCAGTCTCTTCCTGTTAGCTGTTGAGATGCTGCTGTCCCAGCAAACCACGCCATGAAAGATGGCTGACGCCACCACAGTGTCAAGAAAGGTCTTCAGAAGTGCCCCTTGCACTCCAAAAGACCTGAGTCTCCGCAGCAGATACAGCCTGCTCTGACCTTTCCTGTACAGTGCTGTGGTGTTATTAGTCCAGTCCAGTTTGTTGTTCAGGTCAACACTCATGTACTTCAGTTGGTGTGTGAGTTAGTTGGTGTGTGTGGTGGCTGTGAGCTGCTCGACGTTGGGAGGGGGGAGGAGGTGGAGGTGGGGTGGTGGAATGAATAGAGCATTATTACATTCATTTACTGCTTATGTAATAATAATAATAATAATAATAATAATAATAATAATAATAATAATAATAATAATTTCTTTGCTCTCTTCTCCTATTGTTTGAGGTTTGGCTTGTTTTCTACTGCGTGTTGGAGGGGTATGATTTCTAGGCCAGAGTGTGATGAGATGGTGTGTGTGTGTGTGTGTGTGTGTGTGTGTGTGTGTGTGTGTGTGTGTGTGTGTGTGTGTGTGTGTGAGTTACAGTGCCCTGGGTGCTCCGCTGCCTGTGGAAACATATGGCTAATCTTTCCCGGTCACCATCACTACTTTTATCTTCTCCCACCCTGGCTCGCCTCTGTTTGATGTCAAATTAGTCCAGGAATAACTAATTCTTTATTCTCCTGAATCTGGCACACTAAAAGAACTTTGTTGTAGTCCTAGGAGGCAAACAATGCTTCAAGGAGTTAAACCAAATGAAAAGCCTTTGATCCTGAAAGATATTAGGGAGAGCGTGAGAGTGTGTAAGAGCGAGGGGAGAAAATAGTCAACTTGCTAAAAAAAAAATCTGACTCCAAATCAAAATGCAAATGATATTGAAATGTGCAGTGTTTCCCCCCTGTTTTATTCCCTTGTTTTTAGTTAAAGATGCACATTTTATTTGTATTAGTCTTAACCTACTAAAGCATGAAAGATTTTCTCTTTAGCACATCATTTCATATTTATATCACTGAGAACGAAAGTACCATTTACGAGTTGTTACAACAGATTAAAGTGTCAGCATGCTAAATGAGAAATAGGGACAGACAATCCTGAGAGGAGGCAAGAAAATGGAGGGAGCAGAAATTGATTTGTGTAAGTACTTTTGCTTTTGGATGGTTTAGCTTTGTTAATTTTTTTCCCCCAGCTTTTCTTTGGTTAGTATATAATGATAGCTCTCCCTAGAGCAAATAAAGTGAAATTGTCTAGTGCAAGACAGTGCTTAATGACTGCTTTGTTGGGATGTCAGTGCAGCTGCTGAAGAGATGGAAGTGTAGCTGACCCGGGCTTTTATGAAGTGACAGTGAACATGTGTAATTGAAAAGAGCTGAAGGTGAAAGCCGGATTGTTAACCAAGCTCTCTGTGCTTTGGAGTCTCATGGGACAGTGATGACTCTTCACAGGGATCTCTCTTGTAAACCTGAACTTCTGTAGCCCTTTATTGCCAGAATCACATTTTAACCTGTTATGAATGTGTTCCAGATTCTCACTGATCAAAAAAGAAAACCTTCTTTACTTATAAAATCAAAAACTCTGCATTCTGAGACTCTTTTTTGTTTCATAGCTTATAGTTTTAGTTCACAGAGAAATCCCAAAGACTCAGCTGCAGAAGTAGTGATATGTGCCCTTCATAAACCTTTTGAGGAACCTTTTCTTCAACCCTTGTTTATGTTACTGTGTCACACTCATCCTCTTTTTGCGTTTAGATAGACCCGTGCTTTGACTTTGAGTGGTTGAGTGTTGGTGTGTGTGTTTGTGTGGGAGTGTATGCGTGAGCTCAGCTGCAACTGGTCAGGCCTGGCCCCAGGGCTTGGCTCACTAGACTGATGAACTGCAGGCTTGTTGCCCTGGGGGCAGTTGGGAATGGGCCACACCAGCCTCCCCTTTTCTCTTTTTTCTTCCTTTCTTACAATTTTTCCACTTCAGTCAAAGTGAAAGCAAATAAAGAGATCTTGAGGAAGTGGTAAAGTGGCAGGCCACGAAATGTAAAGCGTGCACAATCACTCAGATACAAGTGGCACTGCTAAAAATTGCCTTCATATATCAGCTTATGGTTTACAGGCGCTGGCAGAAAGGACGCCGAAAGGTCACAGGGAAAAACATATAGATGTGTCAAGCCTGGCGCTCAGGGCGGCAGGACTTCAGGATGAAGGGATGTGATATGGGCTCTAGAGGGATTGAAGAAGTGCTTGATGGAGCAGTATTCTCTCTCTCTCTCTCTCTCTCTCTCTCTCATATCTCTAGTGAAGGTAAAAGGTATGCAGGCGTCAGCACCGGAGACCAGGTACACCAGGATGTAACCTCTCCTGCTGACCCCCAGTGACAAGACGGATCGCTCCATTCATGTGCAGCTGAGCAGCAGCGTGGCGTGGCATTTTTCACCCTAAACTCAGGATGGATCTTCTCGCTAGGAGGAATGTCACTGGCCTGAATGCCCTGATCTGTCATATGCCTACCATCTTTGCCCATATCACACGTTGCGCGCACACACACACACACACACACACACACACACACACACACACCTTCACTAGTCAGATCGAGAGGAGGAGGTCATCTGCTATATTGAAAATTTAAATGAAAGTGAGAGGTTATGAGGCTCCTGAATGGTTCAACAGTAAAAACATTTTTGTCATGAATCATCAGGAATTCAAATCCAAATGATGCACAACCACATTCATCCAGGGAAAGAAGTCCAAGAGAGCATAACTGGCCCTGCTGGCTAGGTGGAAAACATGGAATTCTTGTCTCTCCTGTCAGTCAGACAGACACCGGCCAATCCTGGGTGTCTATTAGCTCATATTCACATACAGTAGGTACGGAAAGTATTCAGACCCCTTTAAATTTTTCACTCTTTGTTTCATTGCAGCCATTTGCTAAAATCAAAAAAAGTTCATTTTATTTCTCGTTAATGTACACTCAGCACCCCATCTTGACAGAAAAAAACAGAAATATAGAAATTTTTGCAAATTTATTAAAAAAGAAAACCTGAAATATCACATGGTCATAAGTATTCAGACCCTTTGCTCAGTATTGAGTAGAAGCACCCTTTTGAGCTAGTACAGCCATGAGTCTTCTTGGGAATGATGCAACAAGTTTTTCACACCTGGATTTGGGGATCCTCTGCCATTCTTCCTTGCAGATCCTCTCCAGTTCCTTCAGGTTGGATGGTGAACGTTGGTGGACAGCCATTTTCAGGTCTCTCCAGAGATGCTCCATTAGGTTTACCGGTAGGTCAGGGCTCTGGCTGGGCCAGTCAAGAATGGTCACAGAGTTGTTCTGAAGCCACTCCTTCATTATTTTAGCTGTGTGCTTAGGGTCATTGTCTTGTTGGAAGGTGAACCTTCGGCCCAGTCTGAGGTCCTGAGCACTCTGGAAGAGGTTTTCTTCCAGGATATCTCTGTACTTGGCCGCATTCATCTTTCCTTCAATTGCAACCAGTCGTCCTGTCCCTGCAGCTGAAAAACACCCCCATAGCATGATGCTGCCACCACCATGTTTCACTGTTGGGATTGTATTGGGCAGGTGATGAGCAGTGCCTGGTTTTCTCCACACATACCGCTTAGAATTAATGCCAAAAAGTTCAATCTTCGTCTCATCAGACCAGAGAATCTTATTTCTCATAGTCTGGGAGTCCTTCATGTGTTTTTTGGCAAACTCTATGCGGGCTTTCATATGTCTTGCACTGAGGAAAGGCTTCCGTTGGGCCACTCTGCCATAAAGCCCCGACTGGTGGAGGGCTGCAGTGATAGTTGACTTTGTGGAACTTTCTCCCATCTCCCTACTGCATCTCTGGAGCTCAGCCACAGTGATCTTTGGGTTCTTCTTTACCTCTCTCACCAAGTCTCTTCTCCCACGATTGTTCAGTTTGGCTGGACGGCCAGGTCTAGGAAGAGTTCTGGTCGTCCCAAACTTCTTCCATTTAAAGATTATGGAGGCCACTGTGCTCTTAGGAACCTTGAGTGCTGCAGAAATTCTTTTGTAACCTTGGCCAGATCTGTACCTTGCCACAATTCTGTCTCTGAGCTCCTTGGGCAGTTCCTTCGACCTCATGATTCTCATTTGCTCTGACATGCACTGTGAGCTGTAAGATCTTATATAGACAGGTGTGTGCCTTTCCTAATCAAGTCCAATCAGTTTAATTAAACACAGCTGGACTCCAGTGAAGGAGTAGAACCATCTCAAGGAGGATCAGAAGAAATGGACAGCATGTGAGTTAAATATGAGTGTCACAGCAAAGGGTCTGAATACTTATGACCATGTGATATTTCAGATTTTCTTTTTTAATAAATTTGCAAAAATTTCTACATTTCTGTTTTTTTCTGTCAAGATGGGGTGCTGAGTATACATTAATGAGAAATAAAATGAACTTTTTTGATTTTAGCAAATGGCTGCAATGAAACAAAGAGTAAGAAATTTAAAGGGGTCTGAATACTTTCCGTACCCACTGTATGTTCAGTAAAGATTTGCTAGACACAGTGACTGGCTTCACTTGAATCAAAGAAAGCATGTTTCAACATGGTAGCTGTCTTGCAGTAGTGGAGAACTAAGTAATGGGTGGAAAAATTTAATTCAGAGAAAGAAGAAAGCATGAGGTCCAATTGTGTTTAATGTCATCAAGAGCCACACTAATGCTGCATTCATGGGAAGTGGGAAGTCAGAACTCGGAAATGCATCCACCTAAATGTGATAGATACTGGGATAGAAGTGCTACTTTGTTTACTGTTCATGCTGTGAGAAGGCACGTTGGTCTGATCTTACATGCTGAACTCTGGGTTGAGGTGACCTTTTTTGTGACGTTCCAAGTAGGAATTCCAAGTTGTGGTGGTGTTTCCTTTAGGTTTTCAGAGTTTTACTCAAACACGGCATAAGGTCTAATACAGTGGTTCTCAAAGTCTCAGGGAACTCCAGTGGTCTGTGAAGCATAGCCAATTTTGTTACAGTGGTGAATTTCACAACCCACTATTTTCAGATTTATAACATTTATTGAGTTGTAATAGTTATTATCCCATTTAACTTGTCACTTCACCAATTAAAAAAAAAAAAAACTTTAGTGGAAAGTTCAGAATTAAAGCGAGCCAGCAAGCAAACAAACACAACAAGAGCAGCAGCAGCAACAACAATAACAACAATAATAAAATAGATAGATAGATAGATAGATAGATAGATAGATAGATAGATAGATAGATAGAGTGGTGCTTGAAAGTTTGTGAACCCTTTAGAATTTTCTATATTTCTGCATAAATGACCTAAAACATCATCAGATTTTCACACAAGTCCTAAAAGTAGATAAAGAGAACCCAGTTAAACAAATGAGACAAAAATATTACACTTGGTCATTTATTTATTGAGGAAAATGATCAAATATTACATATCTGTGAGTGGCAAAAGTATGTGAACCTCTAGGATTAGCAGTTAATTTGAAGGTGAAATTAGAGTCAGGTGTTTTCAATCAATGGGATGATAATCAGGTGTGAGTGGACACCCTGTTTTATTTAAAGAACAGGGATCTATCAAAGACTGATCTTCACAACACATGTTTGTGGAAGTGTATCATGGCATGAACAAAGGAGATTTCTGAGGACCTCAGAATAAGCATTGTTGATGCTCATCAGGCTGGAAAAGGTTATAAAACCATCTCTAAAGAGTTTGGACTCCACCAATCCACAGTCAGACAGATTGTGTACAAATGGAGGAAATTCAAGACCACTGTTACCCTCCCCAGGAGTGGTCGACCAACAAAGATCACTCCAAGAGCAAGGCGTGTAATAGTCAGCGGGGTCACAAAGGACCCCAGGGTAACTTCTAAGCAACTGAAGGCCTCTCTCACATTGGCTAATGTTCATGAGTTCAACATCAGGAGAACACTGAACAACAATGGTGTGCATGGCAGGGTTGCAAGGAGAAAGCCACTACTCTCCAAAAAGACCATTGCTGTTCATCTGCAGTTTGCTAAAGATCACGTGGACAAGCCAGAAGGCTATTGGAAAAATGTTTTTTGGATGGATGAGACCAAAATAGAACTTTTTGGTTTAAATGAGAACGTTATGTTTGGAGAAGGGGCGGCACGGTGGTGTAGTGGTTAGCGCTGTCATCTCACAGCAAGAAGGTCCGGGTTCGAGCCCCGTGGCCGGCGAAGGCCTTTCTATGTGGAGTTTGCATGTTCTCCCCGTGTCCACGTGGGTTTCCTCTGGGTGCTCCGGTTTCCCCCACAGTCCAAAGACATGCAGGTTAGGTTAACTGGTGACTCTAAATTGACCGTAGGTGTGAATGTGTGTCAGCCCTGTGATGACCTGGCAACTTGTCCAGGTTGTACCCCGCCTTTCGCCCGTAGTCAGCTGGGATAGGCTCCAGCTTGCCTGCGACCCTGTAGAAGGATAAAGCAGCTAGAGATAATGAGATGAGATGAGACGTTTGGAGAAAGGAAAACATTGCATTCCAGCATAAGAACCTTATCCTATCTGTGAAACATGGTGGTGGTAGTATCATGGTTTGGGTCTGTTTTGCTGCATCTGGGGCAGGACGGCTTGCCATCATTGATGGAACAATGAATTCTGAATTATATCAGTATATTCTAAAGGAAAATGTCAGGACATCTGTCCATGAACTGAATCTCAAGAGAAGGTGGGTCATGCAGCAAGACAACGACCCTAAGCGCACAAGTCATTCTACCAAAGAATGGTTAAAGAAGAATAAAGTTAATGTTTTGGAATGGCCAAGTCAAAGTCCTGACATTAATCCAATTGAAATGTTGTAGAAGGACCTGAGGCGCGCAGTTCATGTGAGGAAAGCCACCAACATCCCAGAGTTGAAGCTGTTCTGTACGGAGGAATGGACTAAAATTCCTCCTAGCCGGTGTGCAGGACTGACCAACAGTTACTGGAAATGTTTAGTTGCAGTTATTGCTGCACAAGGGGGTCAAACCAGATACTGAAAGCAAAGGTTCACATACTTTTGCCACTCACAGATATGTAATATTGGATCGTTTTCCTCAATAAATAAATGACCAAGTATAATATTGTTGTCTCGTTTGTTTAATTGGGTTCTCTTTATCTATTTTTAGGACTTGTGTGAAAATCTGATGATGTTTTAGGTCATATTTATGCAGAAATATAGAAAATTCTAAAGGGTTCACAAACTTTTAAGCACCACTTGAGATTGCAACCAACTTATTCTAAGATGTCTTATCAAGTAAAAATATCTGTCCATGCAGCAAGATAATTTCACTACTATTAAGTAATTTTCTCCTCAAATTCAGTTTTCAATTTTTTGCAGTGTAAGCACACAGTGAAATTTAACCTCTGCATTTAACCTGTCTGAAGCAGTGAACACACACATGCACACACAAGTGAGCAATGAGCACACACACATACCCAGAGCAGTGGGCAGCTATGCTACAGTGCCCGGGGAGCAGTTGGGGGTTAGGTGCCTTGCCCAAGGGCACTTCAGCCCAACCTCAGGCCATGGCTGCCCCATGTTAACCAAACTGCATGTCTTTGGACTGTGGGGGAAACCAGAGCACCCGGAGGAAACCCACACAGACACGGGGAGAACATGCAAACTCCACACAGAAAGGCCCCCGCTGGCCGCTGGGCTCGAACCCAGAACCTTCTTGCTGTGAGGCGACAGTGCACAACCACTACGCCACTATGCTAGAAATTATAAATATTATCTGCCAATAGAACAAGATTATTTCAAGCTTGTAATTATTAAAATATATCTAGAACTAGGTTTAATAATCTTACAGTACATTTGCTTTACTTTATCTTATACAGTAACAGGAAATACTAGATTAATGTGGCAATATTTAACATATCTTCCCTTGCTAAGATGTTGTTTTATCGCAGTGCACACTGATTGATGATGTAAGCAGAACAGAGTAATTTCCTTTAACTGCAGGTCTGTTATTAGAGGATCGAGGATAGAACACATGATCGCATATCTGTTATAAAATTTGTCAAAGATTTTACTGGGATATCATATAGCGTGTAATCATTTTAAAAACCTATACAGTCTAAAAATGGCTTTTGGGCTTTAAAGAGACACTTAAAACTGTATGCAAATGAGAGTAGCACAGCATTGCTGCCTCACAGCTTCAGGATCCCTGGTTCGATCCTAAGCTCAAGTTACACTCTGTGTAGAGTTTCACATTGTCTCCCCATCGTGTGTATAAAAACATGCAGGCAGGTAGATGCCAAATTGTCTGTAGGTGTGAATGAGTGTGTGAAAGTGTTTGCAAGGTGTCCTGCTATGTCATCCCATCCAGGGTGTATTCTCCCACCTTGCACCCAGTGTTCCCGGGACAGGTTCCAACCCTGTCCCTAAACTGGATAAAGTGGTTACTGAGGATGAATAAATGCAAATGAGCTCTGACCCCTAAATTAAGACAGCTTTTGTCCTTGTTCCTTTACAATATTGTAATATTTGATGTTATATTTGTCTCTGTGCTTTTTTTTACTCCATTATTTTGACCCTAATTGAATAAACAGATTCTACAGTATTAGTATTATTGACTTGTTTTGGAAGGCATAAAGAGAGTTTAGTGCACAGATTAGATATATGTGTGGTTAAACATTGCACCAGCACTTCTTCAGACACCACAGTGACACTTGCTCCATTATGTTATCTATTTATTTCCTTTCATGATTTTCTCTTCACATTAACATTAACTGAAATGTTACACTTTTCATTTCATTCTGTGGTACTATTATCTGGTTAATTTTTGCACTTGGCTCTATAGTCCTACATTGCCTTTGGGACAAGATTTAGCTAACAAAGAAGCTTTTCTTTGCTTATTAATATTGCTAGCATTTATTCCTGTTGCTTTATGTCAAGTAGGTTACTATTTTATTTTTGCTCAGCTTATTATAAGTTGACTATAATTGTAATTATATGAGCCAAACATGGTGTTTACTGAAATACAGGGTCTGATTTACAAAAATAAAAATTATTGTGTGTGTGTGTGTGTGTGTGTGTGTGTGTGTGTGTGTGTGTGTGTGTGTAATGGTAATATAAATTCTCTGATAGTAGGTTTTTATTCTATTGATTAAGCTATTCATTTGAGCCAGTTTGCTTCTTTTAGTGGAGTTTTTTTTTTACAGAGCTGAGATAAAAATATCAAATCTTATCCCAATATACTGCTACATCTGAGCAGTTTTTCGAATCTTATTGGGCCACATACTAGGTCTTCATCACATTCTTGGAATACATTTTACTGAAGCTATGTTTCATTAAATGCTATCAGTCTGGCAGTATCTGTTGTTTAGGACAGGAAGGTGTGAAATCAAATAAAGACCACAATATCAAATGAAAGAGCATACAGAAAAAGCTTATCATAAACAAAGCAAAATCATATGATGGATATGAAAGTGTTTCAGTGTTTATGTGTCATGACCTGAAATTATATTCGATTTATTAGATGGTCAGAAAGTGTCAGAAATTTAGGATGACCATCTCATCCAAAATTAGTAGTGACTGTTACTACAACTTATATATGTCTACAACAGTACCTAAATGCTAGCAACAGTCAGTCAGGCGAGGCATACTGTCACTGAGGTGACAGTATGGGGATGGGGGGTGGGTGTCACACCAGATACTGAAAGCAAAGGTTCACATACTTTTGCCACTCACATATATGTAATATTGGATCATTTTCCTCAATAAATAAATGACCAAGTATAATATTTTGTCTCATTTGTTTAACTGGATTCTCTTTATCTACTTTTAGGACTTGTGTGAAAATCTGATGACGTTTTAGGTCATATTTATGCAGAAATATTGAAAATTCTAAAGGTTTCGCAAACTTTCAAGCACCACTGTAGATAGATAGATAAATAAAATGGGCCAAAATTGGGGATTATGTTCAAAAAATAAACCTGTATATACAGGGTTTGTGAAGTTTATTTTACAGTTCTACAAAACTTTAAGAACCCCTAGACTAGTAATCTAGCATCACAGTGTTCTTCACCTTCAGCATGTGATGTTACAAAGAAAAAAAAAAAGGTTTCACCCTCTCTATTGTTGTGGTGTTCTATCGATGCTGCATGCTGAGAATATTTGGTTGTAAACTGCAGTCATGAGTTCACGAGGAATGTAAAATTTATGGAGGGTAGTTTTACTCTCCCCCAGCTTGTGCAAGCGTAGGTCTATTGATCACTGTATACAGATATAATCACTTTCAAATTCATTCTCCATCACTATGGCCTCATGTATTGATCGAGTTTTACATGTTTTCTGTATCCATGCCTTACTGCTGTGCCTGCTTCTGCTGTGTGTGTGTGTGTGTGTGTGTCTGTGTGTGTGTGGGACGTAAAGCGGGCAATAATGCCATGATGTTTTACGAGATGTCATCCTTTGTTTCCTCTTCAGTGTTTTATCACTAGTGGTGGGAATGAGAGCTCAGGCTAAAAGCAGCAGGGAGCAGTGCAGTAGGAAGAGGAGGAGGACCAGAGCAGGCCTCTCTGGCTGCCAGCACTCACCCAAGAATTAAATGATAAAAGCCAACCAAATATTAGCACAAAAGGAATTCAAGATGGGAAATTCTATGCATGATATAAGAACACACGGATGCAGCATACAGAAGAAATGAGCGCATTGTGCGGTGTGTATGCTCAGTTTGTCTCGGAGAGCAGGAACAGTCTTTACCACCAGTGAGCTGACCTACATCTCCCAGTCTCTCCCAGACTCCTCCACAAGTAATGGCCTGATTGGCTCCATCAGAGAGAGAGAGAGAGAGAGAGAGAGAGAGAGAGAGAGAATAAATAAATAAATAGTGTTGTTTCCATGCACCCATCTTAGTTTTAATGGAGCTATGAAATACCTGAAGTTTGGGGAAAACGTCATGCCTGAAACTCCTCCTACCTCCTCATTAACTCCTGATATATATTTCCCATCCACCCTGTTTACTCCAAAAGTTTGCACACACCTCCTTCCATTCTCCTCCCCACTTACCGTATCTCCATCTCTCTTCAACAAATGTAACTAGAGTTCAGGAATACTTCTGTTTCAGTAGAATAGAAGTTCTCAGGGTTCTGTCCCCTTACAACTTCCACAGCCACCTCCCACTAGACTATGATCCTGTGGGACCCAGTAACAAAGCTGCAGGAGTAGGCATCTTTTTTTAACTTTGAAAGGTCATATTGATCTCATGGAAAGGACTATATTCATTAACATAATAATGTATATGGTGATCACATGGCATGGTGTATTCATGGCTTTCATTTGTTCATCATCAGGAACCAGTTTATCCTGGTCACAATCACTGTGGTTTAAATGAGTAATTTGTTTATTTTTTATACATAGAACCAAATACGTTTGTCAGGAAATATCCTGCAAGTGCAGGAGCCAGCAGGATTGTTCAAGACTGTTAGTGGGAGCAGGATGAAAACATTCCTGTACACACCTCTATCTCATACAATCTTACATTACAGACATTTAGCAAATGCTCTTATCCAGAGCAATGTACAAGATACCCAGAGCAGCCTGGGGAGGAGTTGGGGTTAGGTGCCTTGCTCAAGAGCATTTCAGCCATTTCTGCCATTTCTGCTGGTCCAGGGAATCGAACCAGCAACCTTTTGGTCCTAAAGCTGCTTCTCTAAGCGGCTTCCCATGGCCTAAATGTTAGAAAAGCAGCTCTCCCTCTGCCCTCAGATCTTACAGTATGCTAAAGTCACTGTCTGCTACTTGCAAACTGTGAATGTAATAATGAGCTTTTACCATTGATCGACTGATTGATTGATGAAGGTTTCAATTTCTTCATGCATATGTATGCCTGGTACTTTCTCCCTTGCACATTCTTTTGTTTCTTTCTAATTATTGCTACAATAGTAGTTTATGAAAATGTGCAACCTGCTAATTCACTGAAAATACTTTTTGAAAGATGTTGATGGAAGCTCGCCCTAATGAAAGTATCAAGCCCAAGTCCTGTTGTTGTGATGGCGCCTGAGTGAGCTGGGCCTGAATTTTACTGTCTCAGTTGTCAGGGGTTCCTGTGTGCTCAATTCCTGGTGGGTCTGCCTCTGTCATTAAACACATTTTGTGCTTGACCTGGTTTGCCATGTGATTGAGGTGGGTCAGCCTTGGGAGAGCAGGGTAGGAGGTTACATGTGTGTGTGGCTCTGAGCATTGTGTGAAGCTGAAATAATGATGATTTAAATCGGAATCCAAAGAGGCGCTCAGGCCACATCTGGTGTGAGGCGCAGCGGAGGCGGCTGTAGTGCTCAGACACAGCCTCACTGAATCACTAGCAGATGCCAATTTTCTGCCCTGTTGAGGCCTCCTGGAGGAACACTGCCCTGCCTCACTGCCTTGTACCCCACTCTTAGACCCAAAATTCCAGCAGACGCACACACACGCGCGCGCACTCGTGATTGCTCCTGCCCATCCCATGGCCACTTCAAAGCACATCTCTGCCCTCAGGTTAGCAGAGTCTGTAGACTTAGAGTGTGTGAGCAGATGAATTGCCTATTCTGTTGATGTGTGTGAAAATATAACGGTGGACTGATTTCATCTTAGCTAAGAAGCTGAAGTCACATATCAAGCCAAGGTGTGTTATACATGTTGATGTTGATCATACCTTCCTGTCAACAGGACAGGTTCACACTCGAGTGCAGCACTGCTAGCTGACGGCTATTCATAGGCTTGTACTTCAACCTTGCCCACTCGCCTACGTACACACACTGGGCATTTTTCTTCTGCATATTCAGAACCTAATAGCACTTGGCATTTTAGCTGTCATGTTTGGGGTTTCTTCTCTACCAATCACAGTAAAGTGTATAAAAAACAAACAAACAAACAAACAAAAATGCGTATGTGGCCCATTCTATAATTGCGGGTACATTTCAAGTGTTGACTCTATTAGTCATTCTCAGCTCTGTTATCATTAAACCAGGTAATCCATTGACAGACTTGACAATAACTGAGTTGACATTTTCCACTATTTTGTGTCTTAACTCCACCGGCTAACCTCAAACTAGCTACCACATGGCATGTATAAAAACAGAATTTTATGGGTTTTAATCATATTATTGTTTTAAAAAAATGAGTGAGAGATTCACTCCAATATCACAATAACAGATTTGATGAATAATTAATCTACTGTTGGTGTATCCTCAACATTTTGTTCAAATTAATGAGAGAAGAAACATAACATACCTCACTGCCTTTCGGAAGTTTCTCCCCAGAGGAAGTGACATCTCTCGGTGTGGGTGTCATGTGTATTATTAAAAGTCTTTAAGTCTTTGTGGATTTTATGCAGTTTTATAGCAGAGTTAACAGAGTTGACAAGAACATTGGGATGGATTAAAAAAAAAAAAAAAATATATATATATATATATATATATATATATATATATATATATATATATATATAATTACTGAAATTTCACATAATACAGAAAATAGACTTTCTATACAATTGATTTTATAACAGTTAATAGAATAAGCCCCAAAAAACAGATTGTTAGACTGAATAACTTCATGCTTATTTAAGTTGAATGTATGAATCAGTAGTCGAACACAGTCAATAATGTGGGGGTTTGGAGTCATTTAGTTAATGTTTTATGGATCAATTGGGTCTAAAAATGTACATCAAGCATTGCTATTGGTGAAAGTTTGTCATTATTTGCATTATTGTTCAAAACTGATTCAATAAAGATTTATTTTGTGGAAAATAACAAAAAGTTTCTCTTGGAGACGCAAAATGTACCCTGAATTCTAGAATGACCCATGTCATTACAACACACAATGATGACACTATTAAGTTTAATATAAAAGAAACACCTGGATTAAAAATACAGATTGATCATCTTGTATTAACCCCAACAATATTACTGATGGAGTGGAGGCTTGGAAGATTTGATCAGTAATAATACAATAATAAAATAAAACAAAAATCTACTCTGGAACCTAATTAAAAATTATTATAATTTCAACCCATGATGAAAAATTCAACCCATGCAAGAAAACATTTTTTTAAACAAATAAAGGCCCTGTAACATACAGACACAGTGTTCGATCAACTCTACGTGATTATATTCATCTCTCTGAGGTATCTGAGGCTGACTTCACATGCAGATAATACTTCCTTCAGATGATCACATACACTGTAATTACACAAACACACATGTATTCATAACAGTCCAGAGGGACACTGTGTGTTACAGATGTTAATAATTGCCTAATTGGTGGTAAAGCTGAAAATCCTTTGTATATCAGTGGTCTCATTACAACATCAGCAGCCAATAAACAAAGCTGTGTAATTCCCTTTCATCGCCAAGATTAATAACTGTATATTCTGCGGATGATCTGGGAGTGAATGTTTGAAAAATAAACTTTGCAATGACTTTTGGAACAAGTGTTTGCTATGATGGTGCGGTTAGAATGTGGCTCGGAGGGAGGAAGACAGCGGTTTATTTATTTGGCTTGATTTTCACTCCTAATCTTGCCCTGCTCATGCAAATGGAGCGAATGCGCAAGGTGATGGCATTATCTTTCTTTACATCAATAAATAAAAAGCTCCAGTGGACCACAGAGCCCTGCTAATTTTCCAAACCAGTGAAGAGGCTTTTTATATGGGGAACACCTCTTCCATTCCACCTCTTCTCTCTCTTCTTCTCTCTCCATGTGCCTCTATAAGCCCAGCCTCTATCATTTCCATTACTGTTTCATCTCATCTTTTTTGACCACTCGAACCACCCCCTCAGCATCTGGTGTGGGTGTTGACATGGCCATGTGTATGTGTGTGTGCTTTGGGTCAAGAAGTGGCACAGATTTGCATCGAATTTCTGTGAGGAAAGAGAACGGACCAGTAAAGTCCAAGCTGTAATCTCCTTGTCTTCTAATTTCCAAGCACTAACATTTTCCTGGATGATAAGAAGCCCAGGTGACCATCTTGATCACATAGCTAACTTAAAGGTCAAGAGATGGTTCAGGCTAAGGAGGACACACACACCCATCCACCATCCCACATCCTTAAAGAAGATTCATTGCTCCAGAATGAAGCTTGTTGTTGGAATGTGAGCTGTAGGGTCACTCTGACAGAGAATGATGAAGCATTGTGGTAGCTTTAGCCATAACTCAACTCCACCTCCAAGTCTTGCTCTAGCACCTCCTGTCAGGCATAGACTGTCTCAAACAGGACAGGCTGGACAGTACAGAGACAGAGGTCATTCCCATGGGGGGACAGAGAGAAGCAGAAGGAAAGAGAAAAATGATTCCAAGACCAATCTTAGCCTTTTTTATAACCATCAAAATGGACATAGCCACAGAGGACCACAAGTTTTAACATCAGAAATATAGAACTGTAGCTTTTCCTTTGGACTCTAATCTGCTGTATCGATTTTGGCACTAAAAGAAACTAAGGGTCATAGCAATGTTCAATGCTGATGCATACATCGTCACACAATGTGCAACACCATACACACACACAATCATCTGGCTTGATATTAATATGCATGTTTGTGACATAAAAAAAGAAAGATTGTGCTATTTTTATCTTTCAACCTCTACAAAAAGTGGCACTCACAGCTCCAGTGTCCCTGAGCTCCTGTTACTGTATATGTGGGTTTCTTTCAGGTTGTCTGCTTTCCTCCAGCATCCCAACAACATGCCCAGTATGTGGACTGGTTAGAAATGTGTGAATGTGTGTGTGTATGCATGGTGTCCTATGATGGACTGGTGTCAAATTTAGGGTTTATTCCAACCTCATACTGAGGGCTCCTGGAATAAGGGCCTTTCACTGATGCCACAGGTTTTTATTTATCATGCAGCGTCCGCCATACTGCTGGGCAAACAAAGAAACATAGCCGTGACAGTTAATAGTGAAAATCGAGATGATTGCAATCAGTACAACCTCTCTGAAATTATTAAAAATGTATTTCATACCAGCAGCTTGTGTTACATCAAAAAGTTGAAACATGCAGGCATCACAGCCATATAATTTACCCACAAATGTATTTATTTATTATTTATTCTGCCCACTGCACTCTCTCTGTCTCTCTGTGTGTGTGTGTGTGTGTGTGTGTGTGTGTGTGTGTGTGTGTGTGTGTGTGTGTGCTCATTGCTCATTTGTGTGTGTGTGTGTGTGTGTATGTGTGTGTTCACTGCTTCAGATGGGTGAAGCAGTGAACACACACTGCTTCACATGAACACTCAACTGCACTTGAGTGTTCATGTGACAGAATTAAAGGCTTCTTATTCTTAATTTACCCTCAAATGTATTTATTCTACTTGAAAAGTGTTTGGCAAACCAGCTACCAGATTTGGGACATTACGACATCCTGAACTATGGGAAATTCTCGATTAATAAAAATACCTTATTATGACAAAGGTAAGCTCAAACGTGGACTTCTAACAGTAATAAACAAGCCAGGGCCTAGATCTAGCATATTTTATGGTGTTCAGCCAACTCTACATTATCAGTACATAACAAACATGCTGCTAGTATCACCAAACATAAAGTCTAATAAAATATATCATGTCCAAAGCCCACATCCAGATATACATTTTAATGTTCATACAGTTGCCATTTGGCATATTTTTTTGTAGTGCAGTAGAGCTGCTAAATATGACACGCTTGTGTATGTACCAGTAGACTGTACTGAGTCATGCCAGATCATACAGCCTTTTAAAAACTTTACTATCAAGACCAAAGTTCTGTCCATGTTACACCAACTTATGGACTTGTTGAATGTTAACTTGAGTACGCCTAGGCTAGCTCGAACTCTGTGGAATTTTTATAACTGAATGGCCTTGAGCTAGAAAAGTGTTAGGAGAAATAACAGGTGCACAGAGCTTTCATACTAACCTGATATAAAATGCTCCACACACATGGGAATGCTTTTTTGGTATACAGTCTTCCCGTCTAACTGCAGCTCATCATTTTTCTCGTCTTTCTGGGTTCGCTGGGAAGCAGTGAAAAGTTAAACCAGGCTTATCTCCACATCTGTTATTACATCCGAAAGCACTACAGGTCTCTGGCATTGTTCTTTTAGATGTAAATTCTACAAGTTTATCTGTAGATGTACTGAATTGGGCTTACAATCGCTCACATACACTTGTGCCAGTCGTTGTCAAACACAAAGCTTGGCCGGATAAGCAAATCCGCAGTTATGATGACATAATGTGAAAGGCCCCTATAGGCTGTGGATCCTCCATAACCCTGACCAGGATAAAATGGTTACTGAAGATAAATGAATGAACTTTGACAACAGTTTTAATTTCTCAACAACCAGCACAAACAAGCAGAAATGCTTTTGTTTTCTAAGCACATAGGATATTTCGTGGATCTAGTACTCTCTCTCTCTCTCTCTCTCTCTCTCTCTTTGAAGCTTAAGTCTGTTTTCACTTCCAGCTTTCATTTTTTTCATCCATTTTCACAGAACTTTCCCCAACCTGCTCTAGTGCCAGGATCATCTGAGTGTGAGAGCCACAACAGTTATGTTATCTTGCTGAGGAGCAATGAGGACACGTCCGTGTCCAAAAAAAGTGAGAGACTGAGAACAGGCAAAAGGCAAACAGCAAAATAACACTCAAAGTCACACATGCTTTATACAGTAGATATATGCCACGGCATGAATGTTGTTTAATGCAGTGATAGTGTTACAGCTTTGACTAACCTCTGTACTTGAACTGCCAGCCACTCCAATAAGGACTTCAGCGGCCTTCACTTTTATGTGTTTTGCAACTGAAGGCCTGCCGAGGCAACCCAAGAATGTGATGAAATGCGCAGATCTCAGGCCAGGCCACATGCACGCAGACATAAACACAGTGCCTAATGGCGCTCAGGCCCCTGCACCGGTCTGCTTTCAGCTCGGCCTTAACCACTCGCAGCTGAGCTGGGCTGGCACCAGTCATGTTTATTGGGGGGCTTTAGCCCATCAATTTATTGTCAACAGTTCAAGAGCCTGTCAGCGGACACTCCAGATGTGGCGTGAGAGGGAGGGAGAGAGAACAAGAGAAAGAACGGGTAAAGTGAAAAAAGAAGTAAAGGCATGTAAAGCAAAGATGACTCCAGTACAGGGATTTAATGATATGGCTTTATGATTAATTGTTGTACTATTCATCGTTGTTAAGCAAACTCTTAAACTCAGAGACATTGTTATTTAACTTGGATATAATTGCGTTCCTACCACTGTTTAGTCTGCAGTAGTCATGCAGACACACACGCTCTCTACTTTATAGTAAACGTTCCTGTCAACCTTTTTTTTGTTTGTTTTTGGTGTGGTGGGGGAATGGAGCTATAATGTTTACCAGAGTTTAGATAAGCTCATTTCCATATTAGATGAGATTAGCACAGTTCATTGTCTGGATTATGCTTATTGGGAAGCAGACGATGGATTGAGCTCCACTTTTATACTGCAAAGACCTAATGCTAATGAGCATACCTATGCAAATGAGCTAAAGCTTCAGCGTGGGTAAAACAATCTTCTCTTTCTTTGTGCAGTGTTTGAGTGTGTTTTTCATAATGCTGTACACACACACACACACACACACACACACACACACACACACACACACACACACACACACACAGGACACTCTTAACCCACATCTTCTTCTATGCACAATGAAAGTGCATAAATAGAAAAAAAGGAGACATGATGCAGATATAGAGAGGCTTTTTTCACAGCGACAGAGTATTATTCTCTGGAAGAGGCTTTATATAATCCAGTTGTGGTCCAAGTAAAACACGGCTTAATTTATGAGCTAACATTTTACGGGTTAATGTTTCGCACATATGTTGGTCTCTTAGCAGTGATGTTGCCTTCACTTATACTGTTATCTTTGCAACTGACCCATGGTCCACTAACAGACGAAAGCCAGAAGGGCAGGACCGGTCCACACGGAGAGTGCACATTACTGCTGAGTGTGGACTTCCTGCCTTCTCTGTTTAAATCTGCACTCATTTGGCCTCCCTATGTGAGAAAAAAAAATGGAGAATGTGTGTGCATGCGCATATGTGTGGTATTATCATGGATATGATTGTGTGTCCCAGTGTACAGCTAAAAGAGTGTATGTGTGTGTATGTGAGCCTGTGTATGGGGGCCACAGCTGTGGCCATTTCTCTGGTGACCCTATAGCCCTCTGTCCCCTAAGCTGGCTTTCGCCTTACAGCTGCTGCTCTGCACCTGAACGAACACACACACACACACACACGCCTTACTATCGTTATGAGGACCATTCGCAGTATTATTAAATCAGATAAATAATACTATGCCTACATCTAAATCTAACCCTCACCTTAACCTCAGTAACCCAAAGGAAACCTTGTGGCTCTTTTACTTATTTAAATAAAACCTGACACCACCCCCCTCCCCCTTTGTTTTTCTCCCCAATTTGAGCACCTGCCAATCAGCTACCAACCAGGACATATGGAGTCTAATGGCGCCTCCAGACTGTGAGAGTTCAGCAATCATATACGAAGTTTATTGCAAGCAACACTGTGTGACATGGATCTAATAAACCTGGGTATGATCTCCAGTGCTCCGGTTTCCCCCACAGTCCAAAGACATGCAGGTTAGGTTAACTGGTGACTCTAAATTGACCGTAGGTGTGAATGTGAGTTTGAATGGTTGTCTGTGTCTAAGCCCATGTTTACATTAGACGGTATCAGCGGATCATCAGATTAACGTTTTTAAAACGATTAGTGTGCACACAGCAACACCAATACACGATTTGTGCGCACACAGCAACACCAATACACGGGTACGCTCGGCTCCGCAGGCATCCTGCGCTCCAAATCACTCCGCCCTGAACAGCGAGTGCCCTCTGGAGGGTGCGCACTCCGGCCTTGCGCAGCTCACAGAGCGCGAGTGAAGTGCACAACCACTGATTCAGGACTGAGCCGCTGTGTGTGAGATCCCAGCGCATATCACTTACCACTTGCAAGTGGAAGGATGGCAAGCCTAAAGACAATCATAAGTACACAATGGGCAGTATTTGCATCAGTATTTGCAGTATTTTCATACTTTTATACTCTTTAATGAAAGGTGATACAAGGCGGAAGTCCGCGCCGTTTTTCAGCAGTCGCGTCACATGACCAACGCCAGCGAATCAGGAAGGTGGATGTCACAGTGACGTTGTCCAATGACGACGCCAGCTAGAGCTCAGCACAGCGTATCCGCGTATCTCAATGTGTACACAGCACCGGAGCTGACACGATCTGGATTGAATACGTGGACGCTGGCGGATTCCCGTTTCCCGGCGTTTCCAGGCGGTTTAATATAAACGGACAGTGCATCCGCAAAGAAAACGAGACAGATACGGTCTAATGTAAACTTGGCCTATGTGTCAGCCCTGTGATGACCTGGCGACTTGTCCAGGGTGTACCCCGCCTTTCGCCCGTAGTCAGCTGGGATAAGCTCCAGCTTGCCTGCGACCCTGTAGAACAGGATAAAGCGGCTAGAGATAATGAGATGAGATGAGATGAGATGAGATGAGATGATCTCCAGTTTGATGTATGTAGACCATATGATGATCACACCTACTAAACTGTAGGCTACAGCACAAGTCAATATACAGAATAAAGCGTCATGAGTGTGCATCATCCATCTGCACTGCTATGGTGGTAAACAATGAAGCTAAGAAAAAATCGAACCTTTGCAGTAGTGGCTGGTGTTGTGTTGATTGGTGCATCATTTCATGCTGCATGCCTATTGGACAGTTAGTTGCCACACCCACGCGCATTGGTGTGCGCAACAGACTTTCTGTCATGCATGCTCTGAACAGCACGCGCCACTAAGGATGTATACCCGCCTCGGATTAAGGTGCAATCAGTGCGCTCATATAAGGACACTGAGGACTCATTCACTTCGCAAAGTATTGCGTTGCAAGTCACCTTTACCGAGCCTTGTTATCATGTAGTCTTCCTGGTTTCCTGATTCATGTTCTGTGTTTTTGATTCTGATATTGTCTAGCCCTGCTTAACCTGTTTGTGCCTCGCCCGGCCCTTTGCCTGTTCTTCGTTAAGATAGCTGTCTGCCATTTTGGATTATATGCCTGTTTCCGTGTTTGATTCTGATATTGTCTAGCCCTGTTTAACCTGTTTTAATAAACACTCTCTTCTGCACATACATCCGTCTCCACTTCCATCAACCTACTTCACCTCAGAGACAGTATGCCTCGCCTGACTGACATTGGTACTGTTGTAGACATATATAGGTCGTAGTAGCAGTCACTACTAATTTCGGATGAGATGGTCATCCTAAATTTCTGACACTTCCTGACCATCTAATAAATCAAATATAATTTCAGGTCATGACACATAAACACTGAAACACTTTCATATCCATCATATGATTTTGCTTTGTTTATGATAAGCTTTTTCTGTATGCGCTTTCATTTGATATTATGGTCTTTATTTGATTTCACAGCTTCCTGTCCTAAACAACAGATACTGCCAGACTGATGGCATTTAATGAAACATAGCTTCAGTAAAATGTATTCCAAGGATGTGGTGAAGACCTAGTATGTGGCCCAATAAGATTCGAAAAACTGCTCAGATGTAGCAGTATATTGGGATAAGATTTGATATTTTTATCTCAGCTCTGTTAAAAAAAAAAAAAACTCCACTAAAAGAAGCAAACTGGCTCAAATGAATAGCTTAATCAATAGAATAAAAACCTACTATCAGAGAATTTACATTACCATTACACACACACACACACACACACACACACACACACACACACACACACAAAATATAATTTTTATTTTTGTAAATCAGACCCTGTATTTCAGTAAACACCATGTTTGGCTCATATAATTACAATTATAGTCAACTTATAATAAGCTGAGCAAAAATAAAATTGTAACCTACTTGACATAAAGCAACAGGAATAAATGCTAGCAATATTAATAAGCAAAGAAAAGCTTCTTTGTTAGCTAAATCTTGTCCCAAAGGCAATGTAGGACTATAGAGCCAAGTGCAAAAATTAACCAGATAATAGTACCACAGAATGAAATGAAAAGTGTAACATTTCAGTTAATGTTAATGTGAAGAGAAAATCATGAAAGGAAATAAATAGATAACATAATGGAGCAAGTGTCACTGTGGTGTCTGAAGAAGTGCTGGTGCAATGTTTAACCACACATATATCTAATCTGTGCACTAAACTCTCTTTATGCCTTCCAAAACAAGTCAATAATACTAATACTGTAGAATCTGCTTATTCAATTACGGTCACCTTGCAAACACTTTCACACACTCATTCACACCTACAGACAATTTGGCATCTACCTGCCTGCATGTTTTTATACACACGATGGGGAGACAATGTGAAACTCTACACAGAGTGTAACTTAAGCTTAGGATCGAACCAGGGATCCTGAAGCTGTGAGGCAGCAATGCTGTGCTACTCTCATTTGCATACAGTTTTAAGTGCCTCTTTAAAGCCCAAAAGCCATTTTTAGACTGTATAGGTTTTTAAAATGATTACACGCTATATGATATCCCAGTAAAATCTTTGACAAATTTTATAACAGATATGCGATCATGTGTTCTATCCTCGATCCTCTAATAACAGACCTGCAGTTAAAGGAAATTACTCTGTTCTGCTTACATCATCAATCAGTGTGCACTGCAATAAAACAACATCTTAGCAAGGGAAGATATATTAAATATTGCCACATTAATCTAGTATTTCCTGTTATAAGATACAGTAAAGCAAATGTACTGTAAGATTATTAAACCTAGTTCTAGATATATTTTACTAATTTCAAGCTTGAAATAATCTTGTTCTATTGGCAGATAATATTTATAATTTCTAGCATAGTGGTGTAGTGGTTAGCACTGTCACCTCACAGCAAGAAGGTTCTGGGTTCGAGCCCAGCGGCCAACGGGGGCCTTTCTGTGTGGAGTTTGCATGTTCTCCCCGTGTCTGTGTGGGTTTCCTCCGGGTGCTCTGGTTTCCCCCACAGTCCAAAGACATGCAGTTTGGTTAACATGGGGCAGCCATGGCCTGAGGTTGGGCTGAAGTGCCCTTGGGCAAGGCACATAACCCCCAACTGCTCCCTGGGCACTGTAGCATAGCTGCCCACTGCTCTGGGTATGTGTGTGTGCTCATTGCTCACTTGTGTGTGCATGTGTGTGTTCACTGCTTCAGACGGGTTAAATGCAGAGGTTAAATTTCACTGTGTGCTTACACTGCAAAAAATTGAAAACTGAATTTGAGGAGAAAATTACTTAATAGTAATAAAATTATCTTGCTGCATGGACAGATATTTTTACTTGATAAGACATCTTAGAATAAGTTGGTTGCAATCTCCAGTGGTGCTTAAAAGTTTGTGAACCCTTTAGAATTTTCTATATTTCTGCATAAATATGACCTAAAACATCATCAGATTTTCACACAAGTCCTAAAAATAGATAAAGAGAACCCAATTAAACAAACGAGACAACAATATTATACTTGGTCATTTATTTATAGAGGAAAATGATCCAATGTTACATATCTGTGAGTGGCAAAAGTATGTGAACCTTTGCTTTCAGTATCTGGTGTGACCCCCTTGTGCAGCAATAACTGCAACTAAACATTTCCGGTAACTGTTGATCAGTCCTGCACACTGGCTTGGAGGAATTTTAGTCCATTCCTCCATACAGAACAGCTTCAACTCTGGGATGTTGGTGGGTTTCCTCACATGAACTGCTCACTTCAGGTCCTTCCACAACATTTCAATTGGATTAATGTCAGGACTTTGACTTGGCCATTCCAAAACATTAACTTTATTCTTCTTTAACCATTCTTTGGTAGAATGACTTGTGTGCTTAGGGTCGTTATCTTGCTGCATGACCAACCTTCTCTTGAGATTCAGTTCATGGACAGATGTCCTGACATTTTCCTTTAGAATTCACTGGTATAATTCAGAATTCATTGTTCCATCAATGATGGCAAGCCGTCCTGGCCCAGATGCAGCAAAACAGGCCCAAGCCACGATACTACCACCACCATGTTTCACAAATGGGATAAGGTTCTTATGCTGGAATGCAATGTTTTCCTTTCTCCAAACATAACGTTCTTATTTAAACCAAAACGTTCTATTTTGGTCTCATCCATCCACAAAACATTTTTCCAATAGCCTTCTGGCTTGTTCACGTGATCTTTAGCAAACTGCAGATGAGCAGCAATGATCTTTTTGGAGAGCAGTGGCTTTCTCCTTGCAACCTTGCCATGCACACCATTGTTGTTCAGTGTTCTCCTGATGTTGAACTCATGAACATTAACATTAGCCAATGTGAGAGAGGTCTTCAGTTGCTTAGAAGTTACCCTGGGGTCCTTTGTGACCTCGCTGACTATTACATGCCTTGCTCTTGGAGTGATCTTTGTTGGTTGACCACTCCTGGGGAGGGTAACAGTGGTCTTGAATTTCCTCCATTTGTACACAATCTGTCTGACTGTGGATTGGTGGAGTCCAAACTCTTTAGAGATGGTTTTGTAACCTTTTCCAGCCTGATGAGCGTCAACAACACTTATTCTGAGGTCCTCAGAAATCTCCTTTTTTCATGCCATGATACACTTCCACAAACATGTGTTGTGAAGATCAGACTTTGGTAGATCCCTGTTCTTTAAATAAAACAGGGTGCCCGCTCACCTGATTGTCATCCCATTGATTGAAAACACCTGACTCTAATTTCACCTTCAAATTAACTGCTAATCCTAGAGGTTCACATACTTTTGCCACTCACAGATATGTAATATTGGATCATTTTCTCAATAAATAAATGACCAAGTCTAATATTTTTGTCTACTTTTAGGACTTGTGTGAAAATCTGATGATGTTTTAGGTCATATTTATGCAGAAATATAGAAAATTCTAAAGGGTTCACAAACTTCAAGCACCACTGTAGAACTAGGTTTAATAATCTCAGAATTGGTGTCTTGTATTCTTCTAATAGGAAATGCTAGATAGTTTCAACTATTTTCAATATATTTTCACTTGCTAAGATATCATTTTTTTGCAGTGTAAGTCTGTGCTTGAGTGTACATGTGACAAAAAAAAAGGCTTCTTGGCTTGGCTTCTTCCTCTTTCTAGAAAGAAGTGAAATTATCTGCCAATTAAATTTTATAGCTTGAAATGAGTCAAAATATCTAAAAACAAGCTGAAGAGTCTTATATTTGATTCATAATAATTTCATAATTAGACATATTAGATCAAGATCATAGATATTTTTACTTGCTAAGATATGTTTTAGTGTAATCTGGGCTCATGAAGAAAATGGAATTGTGCAAACAAAATATTCCTTAAAGTTAGCTTGAGAAAATAAGAAATAAATAATTCTTTTATGATGAGCGTATTTTTGTCTGTGACAGCAAAATTGGGCTGAGAATTATACAATGTAAATCTGGCTTACCCCTCCTAGAACTGCCACCTTATTGTGGTGGAGGGGTTTGTGTGCTTGAATGATCCTAGGATCTATGTTGTCGGGGGCATTATGCCCCTGTCAGGGTTTCCCAAGGCAGACAGGTCCTAGGTGACAGGCCAGACCAAGAGCAGTTCACCAAAAACTCCTATGGAGAAAAAAGCAAGGACCGTGATGTCGCCCGGTATGACGCAGCCGGGGCCCCACCCTGGAGCCAGGCCCGGGGTTGGGGCTCGTATGCGAGTGCTTGGTGGCCGGGCCTTTGCCCATGGGGCCTGGCCGGGCTCAGCCCGAAGAGGTGATGTGGGCCCGACCTCCTGTGGGTTCACCACCCACAGAAGTAGCAGTAGGGGATTGGTGCAGTGTGGATTGGGTGGCAGTCGAAGGCAGGGGCCTCGACGACCTGATCCTCGGACACAGCGGCTGGCTGTTGGGACATGGAATGTCACTTCGCTGGGGGGGAAAGAGCCTGAGCTTGTGCGGGAGGTTGAGAGGTACCAGCTAGAGATAGTCGGGCTCACCTCCACGCACAGCTTGGGCTCTGGAACCCAGCTCCTCGAGAGGGGCTGGACTTTCCACTTCTCTGGAGTCGCCCGTGGTGAGTGGCGGCGGGCTGGTGTGGGCTTGCTTATAGCTCCCCAGCTCAGCCGCCATGTGTTGGAGTTTACCCCAGTGAACGAGAGGGTCGCCTCTCTGCGCCTTCGGATTGGGGAGAGGGCTCTTGCTGTTGTTTGTGCCTACGGGCCAAATAGCAGTATAGAGTATCCGGCCTTCTTGGAGTCCTTGGGAGAGGTACTGAGGGGTGCTCAGACTGGGGACTCCATTGTGCTACTGGGGGACTTCAATGCTCACGTGGGCGACGACAGTGACACCTGGAGGGGCGTGGTTGGGAAGAACGGCCTCCCCGATCTGAACCCGAGTGGTGTTTTGTTATTGGACTTCTGTGCTAGTCACAGTTTGTCCATAACAAACACCATGTTCGAGCATAGGGGTGTCCATAAGTGCACGTGACACCAGGACACCTTAGGTCGGAGGTCGATGATCGACTTTGTAGTCGTTTCATCTGATCTCCGGCCCTATGTCTTGGACACTCGGGTGAAGAGAGGGGCTGAGCTGTCAACTGATCACCACCTGGTGGTGAGTTGGATCCGCTGGCGGAGGAGGAAGCTGGACAGACCTGGCAGGCCCAAACGTATGGTGAGGGTCTGCTGGGAACGTCTGGCCGAGCACTCTGTTGGGGAGGTCTTTAACTCCCACCTCCGGGAGAGCTTTTTCCAGCTTCCGAGGGAGGCGGGGGACATTGAGTCTGAGTGGACCATGTTCTCTACCTCCATTGTGGACGCAGCTGTTCGGAGCTGTGGCCGCAAGGTCTCCGGTGCCTGTCGTGGCGGCAATCCCCGAACCCGGTGGTGGACACTGGAAGTAAGGGATGCCGTCAAGCTGAAGAAGGAGTCCTATCGGGCCATGTTGACCTCCGGGACTCCCGAGGCAGCTGACGGGTATCGGCAGGCCAGGCGTGCTGCAGCTCGGGCAGTTGCAGAGGCAAAAACTCGGAACTGGGAGGAGTTCGGGGAGGCCATGGAGAAGGACTATCGGTCGGCCTTGAAGAAATTCTGGCAAACCGTCCGGTGCCTCAGGAGGGGGAAGCAGTACTCTGCCAACACTGTTTACAGTGCGGGTGGGGAGCTGTTGACCTCAACTGGGGACATTGTCGGGCGGTGGAAGGAATACTTTGAGGATCTCCTCAATCCCACCGTCATGTCTTCCACTGAGGAGACTGAGGCTGATGACTCAGAGGTGGACTCGTCCATTACCCAAGCCGAAGTCACTGAGGTGGTTTGCAAGCTCCTCGGTGGCAAGGCACTGGGGGTGGATGAGATCCGCCCTGAGTATCTCAAGTCTCTGGATGTTGTGGGGCTGTCTTGGTTGACATGCCTCTGCAACATCGCGTGGCGGTCGGGGACAGTGCCTCTGGAGTGGCAGACTGGGGTGGTGGTCCCTCTTTTTAAGAAAGGGGACCGGAGAGTGTGCTCCAATTATAGGGGAATCACACTTCTCAGCCTCCCAGGGAAAGTTTACTCCAGGGTACTGGAGAGGAGAATTCAACCAATAGTCAAACCTCGGATCCAGGAGGAACAATGCGGTTTTCGTCCTGGTCGCGGAACACTGGACCAGCTCTATACCCTTCATAGGGTGCTCGAGGGTTCATGGGAGTTTGCCCAACCAGTCCACATGTGCTTTGTGGCTCTGGAGAAGGCATTCGACCATGTCTCCCGTGGTATTCTGTGGGGGGTGCTTCGGGAGTATGGGGTTTGGGGCTCTTTGCTAAGGGCTGTCCGGTCCCTGTACGAACGGAGCAGGAGTCTGGTTCGCATTGCCGGCAGTAAGTCAGACCTGTTCCCAGTGCATGTTGGACTCCAGCAGGGCTGCCCTTTGTCACCGGTTTTGTTCATAATTTTTATGGACAGAATTTCTAGGCGCAGCTAGGGGCCGGAAGGAATCCTGTTTGGGAACCACAGGATTTCATCTCTGCTTTTTGCAGATGATGTTGTCCTGTTGGCTTCTTGAAACCAGGACCTTCAGAATGCACTGGGGTGGTTTGCAGTCGAGTGTGAAGCGGCTGGGATGAGAATCAGCACCTCCAAGTCCGAGGCCATGATTCTCGATCGGAAAAGGGTGGCTTGCCCTCTCCAGGTTGGTGGAGAAGTCCTGCCTCAAGTGGAGGAGTTTAAGTATCTCAGGATCTTGTTCACGAGTGAGGGAAGGATGGAGCGTGAGATCGACAGGCGGATCGGTGCAGCCTCCGCAGTGATGTGGTCGCTTTACTGGTACATCGTGGTGAAGAAGGAGCTGAGCCAAAAGGCGAAGCTCTCAATTTACTGGTCGATCTACGTTCCGACTCTCACCTATGGTCATGAGCTTTGGGTAATGACAGAAAGAACAAGATCGTGGATACAAGCGGCCGAAATGAGTTTCCTTCGCAGGGTGGCTGGGCGCTCCCTTAGAGATAGGGTGAGAAGCACAGTCACTCGGGAGGAGCTCTGAGTAGAGCCGCTGCTCCTCCACATCGAGAGGAACCAGCTGAGGTGGCTCGGGCATCTTTTTCGGATGCCTCCTGGACGCCTCCCTGGGGAGGTGTTCCAGGCATGTCCCCCCGGGAGGAGGCCCCGGGGAAGACCCAGGACACACTGGAGGGACTATGTCTCTCGGCTGGCCTGGGAACGCCTCGGTGTTCTTCCCGAGGAGCTGACCGAGGTGTCTGGAGAGAGGGAAGTTTGGGCTTCCATGCTTAGACTGCTGCCTCCGCGACCCGGTCCCGGATAAGCGGAAGAAGACGAGACGAGACGAGTAAATCTGGCTTAATTCGAGCTGCAAAAACCACACAGCCATATGTGTTTTAGCTTGTGTATTATTTTAATATGTGTGTATTGTCAAAATACTGAAAACAGTCCAATTTGCAAGACTTTTAGCAAACCATTTCTGTAAACTTTATTCAATGCTTCCTTTTGTTCAAAACAATGATCATCTCCACAACAAGGTGTTAAACAACTTTGTAAAACAGCATCCCTAAGAAACTGCCTCCAAATAATGACACTCAACTGGGTCATCTCTTTAGGGATCTCATCAGTTTGTGACCTTCTTACCAAATGACTCTGGCCTGCTATGGTGATATTAATTACTCTCGTTATGTCTCACGCAGATAACATGGGACAATTCAGTGGAATACCAATGTTATAGCAGGCAAATGTCCCAGTTTAGATCAGACCCATTAAACCATCAAATTAAAAATACATAGCTGAGCTTAGCATCATACCTGGACATTTCTGCAATGGTTCTCTGTTCTCGGTCTCCACCACACCAGAGGCTGCTAGATAGAAGAGCATATTACAGAATAAGTATAATTTTCTATGCAAATTGTTTCATTTAATTTTTCTGTTTTCAGTCGATTGATTTATTATTTATCACCACCTGTGGTTTCACTAAAAGTTTGACCCTTACTGAGCTAAGAACACAGTAGCAAGAGCCTTCACTTCTTGAAAGTGATGTTAAAAATTACTCCCTCTGACATCTCTTGCCTTTAGACTGTCTTTAATCCACCTACTGATGTTTCCCTGTTATTGTCCATCACACCTTGAAACTCTCTCGGGTCACATTTTCCACTTACAGGTGATAAACATAGCAAAGAAAAAACAAATGTGTATCTTCAGATTGATGGGTGAATAAGGCTACATCCACACGACAACGGCAACGAGATTTTATTTAAAAAAAATAGTGTCCACATGGGCAACGGATCAATAAAATATCAGGTACATATGGCAATGCAACGCTTGCTGAAAACGATGCAATACACATGCCACACCTCTACGTGCGCTGTAAGACGGTCCCATCAGAGACACCAGAACAATAGAAGTAGGACGCATGTGCATAAACCCCTTCTTCTACCCGGCGTGAAGCACTCACAGGAACAAACACACAACAACAAGAAGAAGATGGCTGTGACTATGCGAGGAAATCGTGCCTTCTGTGTGTACAAATTAGTTTTATTAGTGTGCATAGTTTTATATAACTTAATTTTCTTATTGTGTGTGAACATTTTGAAAAGCATTTTTAGATAATTTATATAACTTTTTATATTGTGTGTGAACATTTTGAAAAGCAATCTTATCCAATAAAAAAAAGAAATTCAAGAAATGGTTCAGTTACTTGTTTATTTAAAAGAAAAGCTGTATACAAAAGTGAATGCAATGCAGTGGTTCATACAAAACAGCGAGAGTGCTGCTTGTTCTAGTCATGTGGTTGTGACGTCATCGTAAACAAATCCGTTCTACTCATCCAGATGACCCTTACGAAAATTAACCATGGTTTTACTATGAAAACTAACCATGGTTTTACCATTGTTTATAGTTATTCATGGTTTTCATGGTTTTTTGGGTAACCATGAAAACCATGGTGCATTTTACCTCAATGTTCACTTAAATTTTTAGGTTCTAAGTAAATGTTAATGTATCTGGGCTGTTAATCGAGATCCTTCTCTACAGCATTGACTGTTGGACGAAAGCATGGTAATACTACAGTTAGTGCATCCTTTTAAAAACCATACTATCCCTTTTTAAACTAATTTCGTAGTTACTATGACCTATTACACATACAACTATGATGCTACCACAGCTACTGCAGTACCATGGATAAACCACAGTAATGCTATGGTTGGTTCATAGTACTTAGAATCACCTTGAAATATCCCTTATGAAAATTAACCATGGTTTTACTATGAAAACTAACCATGGTTTTACCATGGTTTATAGTTATTCATGGTTTTCATGGTTTTTTGGGTAACCATGAAAACCATGGTTCATGACTATGGTTTAACCATGATTTAACCATGGTTTCACTACGGTAAATGTATCTGGGCTGTTAATCGAGATCCTTCTCTACAGCATTGACTGTTGGACGAAAGCATGGTAATACTACAGTTAGTGCATCCTTTTAAAAACCATACTATCCCTTTTTAAACTAATTTCATAGTTACTATGACCTATTACACATACAACTATGATGCTACCACAGCTACTGCAGTACTATGGATAAACCACAGTAATGCTATGGTTGGTTCATAGTACTTAGAATCACCATGAAATACCATAGTAGATCCATGGTTACTACCATGGATGAACCATAGTAATACTATGGTTGGTTCATAGTACTTAGAATAACCATGAGATACCATGGTAGAATCATGGTTACTACATAAAAACCATGGTAAAACCATAGTAAACCATGGTAGATTTTCGTAAGGGGAATTTGCAACGGCGCCGTTGCCAGATTTTTCCACTCTGGAACCCGTTCTTGTTTTGGGGCACCCAAAACGCCGGTGCCGTGTGGACGCCAGGCCGAAACGATAAACAATTTTATCAGATTCACCTGAATCCGTTGCCGTGTGGACAGCCTCTAAGTTGTGGTAATGCTTTGAAAAAGTGTAAAATTGATGCTTTTCTTTCTTCAGATGTGGTATATGGAGCTAGGTTGCTCATTCACACACTAAATATGGGGATTTATTATGAAAATTCATGCAGAGAAGAGCTGTGTCCTGAGACTGGTGCAAACAATGGACCTATTCCTCCTATAAACTCTGGTGCTAGACTGCCACATTAACCCTCCTTGACCTTCTATTCTCACCTGTAATAAGACAGAGGACAAGGCTTTTCCACACACACATGCACACACATACACACACACACATGCAGACATGCACACACATGCACATGCAAACTCCACAACACAGAAGAGCAGTTGAATAGGCCTTAGAGCCCTCGTACTCATTAGCCCAGCTTCAGTACCCCATGGAGGTGTGTGTGTGTGTGTGTGTGTGTGTGTGTGTGTGTGTGTGTGTGTGTGTGTGTGTGTGTGTAGGCTGAGCAGTTATTAGTCGACTGGGTGAAATCTCCAGTGGCACACAGTCAGATGAAAGAGAAGAAAAGGGAAAGTAAGATGTGTGACAATATGGTGGTGTTGAGGCCAGCTGCTCAGGTTCGGTGTGTGTGTGTGTGTGTGTGTGTCAGTAAGTAAGTGAAGGTGGACTGAGAGGGGCCATCAGTTCGCAGCCTGTGAACCCCTCATTAGGCTCTTTCCCACAGAGAGAGAGTAGAGTGGGGGGAAGCTGTCAGTACTCATGATCACAGTCCCTGTCTTTATACACACACACGCACCCACACTCACAGACGTCACACTCATTACATGCAACTGCCACATAGTGGCAAGACACACAGTGGCATGTGCGTAGCTGGCACACATGGAATGGGTCTTTTGAACATGCTCGCTCACTTTCTCTCTCTCTCTCTCTCTCTCTCTCTCTGGCTGAATGTCAGTGGCTGTGGGAGTTCGGTGCTGAAGTGAAATCTGATAATCAGGAGTGACAGGCTTGATAGAATAGGAAAAAGCTTAAGCAAGAGAGAGAGAGAGAGAGAGAGAGATGGGGTGGGTGAAGGGTTAGAAAGAAAGAGAGCGACAGAACTATTTATTGATAAATTTTACATTCCTTATACCTGTGCAGAATTTCACTCTTTCAGAGTTAACAAGTTGGTCCAGGAACAGAATGTTGTCTGTTATGGACCACAGTTGTAGAGCTATCACAGAACTTATAAATGATAGGACTTTTAAAGTGTGAAAGCAATTTTGATTGATTCCATACAAAAGAAACAATTTGGAAAATCCACAAACCCAACTGTGACCCGAACACTAACCTTAACCATGAAGGATTAGCTTTTGATCCAGATCAAGTGCAGTGGTAAGACTGTGTTGTATTTATTCTGCATTCTGAATTCTGAACCTGAACAATTTGTATGAATTTGAACAAAGAAGGTGTGTGTGTGTGTTTTTATTTTATGTGAATTAAATTATAAGAAGGGCGGCATGGTGGTGTAGTGGTTAATGCTGTCGCCTCACAGCAAGAAGGTCCGGGTTCGAGCCCCGTGGCCGACAAGGGCCTTTCTGTGTGGAGTTTGCATGTTCTCCCCGTGTCCGCGTGGGTTTCCTCCGGGTGCTCCGTTTTCCCCCACAGTCCAAAGACATGCAGGTTAGGTTAACTGGTGACTCTAAATTGACCGTAGGTGTGAATGTGAGTGTGAATGGTTGTCTGTGTCTATGTGTCAGCCCTGTGATGACCTGGCGACTTGTCCCGGGTGTACCCTGCCTTTCGCCCGTAGTCAGCTGGGATAGGCTCCAGCTTGCCTGCGACCCTGTAGAACAGGATAAAGCGGCTAGAGATAATGAGATGAAGTTATATGAAAATATATAGACACTAATCCACTTGAAAAAATCGAAAAATTCAAAACATATAAATTGAGTCATGCTATGTGAATTTGCAAGTGTGAGACCACACCAGTGCAAGACTACATAAATATGACATGGGGTGTGTTGCCACAAAATGAGTGTGGTTGGTGAAAAAATTAAAAGATTTTAACTTAAGATTTTATCTTACACTTTTTTTTAAATAAGTGGTCATTAAATATGATTTATTTGCTCTACAAAGTCATATTTATAGGTTGTTTTACAGTATAATATTCTGATGACAGATACATTATAGAATGTATTTATGCCAAAATTAGAAGAAAAAAATTATGCGGGGCATTTTTTGATGCTCTCTTGTTTCAAATCATATCTCAGAATGAACTTTTGCTTCACTGGACTCCTGTTGTGGTGACACGTCCTATATATGTTTAAATAAATATATGTTATTTACCAGCTGGGAGGTCCGTATCGTGAAATACCGTGACTGAGGTCTTGAAAGTACTGAGCGAGGCCCTCTGGGCCGAGGTCTGTATTCAAGGCCAAGGTCACGGTATTTCACCATATGGATCAACCTTAAGCTGGTAAATAATATATTTATTTTTTTCTTTACCAAATTCTAACATAAAATGAGAGCGCCCGAAAGGGAAAACCGAGCTGAGCCGCCATTTTGAATCCTCATTCACAGCTGTAATGCAAATGTCTTTCTCCTCGGTATACAAGTGCACTTCCATGGCAGGAAAAAAAACTACATTTTGCCGCCTATGTAGTCCCCTATTTATACAAAATTGAGTCATTCAGGATTCAGGCATGTTTTTGCTCGGCGTTAGCAAATTACAGGTTTTAGCTTTCTCCTGAAATGTTTTCTTTTATTTCTTCTTCCTCAGGGTAGTAAAACTCGCTTTCGCTGTGAACACTGTCGTTATCGCTATCCATGCTGTAAAATTAATGCTATTATGCTGAGAAATGCTGACAAAAATTTATGATTTTTGATAATCTTAGAAATAAATCTTATAAAAAAAAGATAAATGTTGACAAAAAAAAATTCTACTATGTTTGTTGTTGTTGTGAACGAGCGAGTCGCCAGAGGTCCGTAACTGGGGTCCGTACCATAGGATACAGACCCGCTCGCCAGCCAATCAGAGCACAGGATTTGGACCACGAAAAAAATTAATTTTTTTTAATTTCATCAGCTATGAAACATGTTTACAAAGAAAGGACTTTCTTCATTCTACACTCAGTGTGTACTTCAAATAGATTATTATTCAATATTATATCATATAAGACACAACAACAGAGTAGCCCATACTAATTAATCCAATATTTGATATTGATATTAACTAACATTCCAGTTAAAAATTTAATCTTTTTCATTAATTAATGAATTAGTTAATTCATCTTCAGTAACTCTTTTATTCTAGCCAGGGTCATAAATTTATTTTTTTTAAGTTATTTATAAAACTTTATTTTATTTTATTATTTTATTTTATTATTTCAACATTTAATTTGAATGTTAAAATTAATTTTATAAAATAAACTTTTTTAATTTAATACATTCAAATGTGTTTGTGATTAAAAGATAATGATAACACCGTCACTGTAATTTCATGAAATATATGGTGTGAGAATTTTTTTTTTAAATAAAGCAAACAAACAGGATATTCACACAAATTCATATTACACTTTCTCAGAGAGAGAGAGAGAGAGAGAGAGAGAGAGAGAGAGGAAATTCATTAAGAACTTCATCCTGGTCGGGGTTGTGGTGGATCTAGAGCCTATTCCAGGAACACTGGGCGTGAGACTGGATTCATCATGGACCCCAAACACATTCGCACCTATGATGGAGTAACCAGTCCACCTACTTACTGGTGTGTGTTTGGGAGGTGTGAGGAAAACCAGACAGCCTGGAGGAAACCCATGCAAACACATCAACTAATTAATATTTTGCACCAATCTCTGACTGATAAGATAAAACCAGTTCTTGGTAGTAGATTGAGATTTTTACTCCTTACTTTCTGTCCATCTTTGTTCACAGGAACCACCGCGAGCAGTGAGAGCTCTCAGGATAGAACGAGAGTGTGTATATAAGCACATGTGTGTTGAGAGCAGCAGGGTCTCTCTTCCGATGTGTGTTTTGCAATAGAGATGTCTGGACCCTCTTTCTGTTATTGATCGCCTAGCGCTTTGAGAACAAAGAGTTAATCCCTGAAAGGCAAAATAGCACAGATTTCGTCTCAGTCATGAAAGTTTAAAATGTCTTCTTTTTTTGTTTGGTCCTGTGAGACATGTTCTCAGTGTAGCTGTTTGTGTGACCTGGGGCACATTGGAGATCCAATACTGAACCCTATTCATCCTACATTGAACCAGTCAATACCTATTATTAGCTACTGTTGGCCTATCCACTCAGCTCTGGCAGAGAAAAAGTAGGTTCTGAGATTGGCCAGTAGATGAAGGGAAAGTTAAGACCCCATCCAATTCCTCTTTGCTAGGCCTGGAAATACTTCTGCTGAAACTGTGCTTTAATTGCACAGCAAGGCGAGAAGCTAAATAATACATAAAGCAAATAATTCTCAAAGACTGAAAGTAATGCTCTTATGCATTTACATTCCTCTGGAAGGATGTGTATAATAAGAAAGAACAATGCTGATTGTGAATACTAATCGTGATGAAATGTTACTGTGATAACACTGAATATCACTGTGTGGTGTTAATTACACTGTTATTTTTGAATATTGTTTTCCGATAAGGATTCTTCTAATAACAGCTGTGTTGTTGATCATGAAACAATGTTACTTAGCACTTTGTTCTGAAATAGTGTTGTGTATAGTGGAGTATGTTGATGTGGCTGGTCTGCTCACTTTTAAGTCCTGTTCCTCTGGGCGGTGTAACACAGTCCAGCCGAGTGTGATGAGTAATGCAGCACCGGCCATTCCACTGACAGTATTGGGCCACTGCTAAAGCCTGAAGAGAGAGGAAAGACCTTGTTTGCTAATAGGTAATAAATTGTAGGTTTAATTATAACAGCAAGGTAATTACAATAAAGAAAACACCCAAACTTCAGAGGGGAAAAACGCAGGAGAAATCACCCTTGAAGAAACATAGACACCTTGGCATTGTGGAAAAAAGCCCTCCCCAACATGGATTTTAAACGGATGGTACCCTTAGTCCCTGACCAAGTGAACTAGCATGAGGATGGAGACTAAAAAACATTTCTGTAAGTCACTTTAAATAACGGAATCTGTTAATTGTCTATAAATGTAAGTGTTAACCGGTGCAATAAAGACAGATAGAAACTGATCCTGCTGTGCAACATTTGTATTATATTTCTCTGCTTATCTTACTTAAGTACTCAGAAACCTAAAGGAGCTTAAAGAGGAGAACAAGAGTGCTCTGAGAGCACAATATCCCCCACTGGCAACTCTGCCATAACTCTGGTAAAATGTGACTGAATTGAACAAAATTGCAATATGTGTATTATTGACACATAACAAAGAATTCTGCCAAGTTTCATAAAATTCCTCCAAAAATTGTGAGAGGAGTTGATTTCAGAAGATGAGTACCCTTCCCAGGATGGATGGATGGATGGATGGACAGATGGACATCGCCACGACATATTCCCCCTTTGGGCCTTTCAGCCAGCAGGGGATAAAAAAGGCCCATGCTGAAGAACAAGTCATAAAAAACGTCATTTGAGTTTTTGTTGATGGCAAAAGAATGCCATCCCCAATCTCTTGATGGTACCAATACTAGGCTCCAAATCAGTAGAATTTTTATTTGTTTATTTATTTATTTAAATTTTTTTTTTTCTGGAACTATACTTACATTGCTGGCCGGCTCTTGTGGTGGAATAACAGGGAAGCTACATGGCTACAAAAAGGCTTGTTTTTTTTTTCCCCCTCCTTACTTTTTGATGCATGTTTTTCTGAAGTTCAGTGTTTATGTGATTTTGGTCCAAAAGTCTGATACCACATTGAAAATCTGTGATTTCCCCCCCTTTCATTTAAAATGGGGAATAAACAGAATATTTAAGAATTTAGAAATATTTAAAACTAAGAAAGTAAATGTTCAATAGCTTGAATATTTAATATTCAAGCTCCTGCACTAATTCTATGCTCCCATTTAAATATCAGCAAATTTGTGATATTGACCATGAACTGCTTTATACAAAAGATCAGATTGTCCTAAGGTCTAATCTCTTAAATTGAAGAATGTGTTCAGCCAACACTCCCATGGATTTGATTGAAAATGCCAACTAGCTATTAAAGTAAAAATGGGACATACCAAATACCTATTTGGGACATACCAAATACCAGGAAACTCTGAAATTCATGTAAATATTTCAAACATTCTACTTTCCACTCAAGTTGTTATCAATAACATTATTTGTAATGGAAACTGTTGTGTTAAATTAGAAAAAAAGCAAACTAGAAGCATTTTCACTCGTGATCTCAGCCTTTTGGGCCACATTGTATGTATACAAGCATTATGATCAAAATGGTTAAACTGAGCCCAGAATTTGTACAATAATGATATAACAATATCAAAATCTTAAAGATTCTCTGACACCTTTAGATTTTTCCTGCTGTATACTGTAAAATCACTGAGTGCAGAGAAACTGGGTAACTAGAGCATTTTATGGCTGTGATTCACACATCATTTTTTGAGTACCTACTGTATGCAGACTTTGTAAGCCACTAAAGCACTCTTTAATATGGCTTTAATGTGAGCAAATCTTATCTCAATACACTCTTTGTGCACCAAAGCTGAACTTTTATGCCAAACCAGTTGAAACACATCTATGTGTAAAGCTTAAAAGTTCTGATTGCAAAGTTGAATTCTGGGCTAAATGTTCTATTTCTATTGCAGTTGGAGTTTTGAGATGTTTTGCTGCCACACACACTGTGTATCCTATGTGTAAATATTTTGCAGAGATAAAATGCGTCCTGCATTTTACGATTCCGGAGATTGCAGAAGCAAGTGAGCAGCAAAATCACGTGATTATTGTGAGACATGTTTGACCTACTTTTAACCAAACAAGTTGGCATGGGCAAACATGGCAGACTCCGCTCTCCCGCCAGCTAAAAGCCAGCGGAAAAGAAAAGGAAAGCCTGACTAGTGAGTGCAACTGCAAGATACAGCAAGGTTAGATGGCATGTCATTTTTCTGGATAGAAACTAAATCATTGTAGCTACTAAATCATTCTAGCTAGCGCTTAGCTATCTTAGCCTTAGAATGCATGGGCTTGACTCCACACTAGCAAGTATGGAGTTATACACCTGATGTTTTGATCTTGCAGAGAAAGAAGTAATAACACAAAGGTAGTAACTGAGAAAAGATATATTTGTCTTTGGTTTTATGGATCTATTCACAGATGTCAATCACAAATTACATACCTGCGACTCAAAACTCTCTGAGGTCGATGCAGAGTCCCAATGTTTTCCATGTGTCACCATCTTAGCATGGCGGCACGGTGGTGTAGTGGTTAGCGCTGTCGCCTCACAGCAAGAAGGTCCTGGGTTTGAGCCCCGTGGCCTGTGCGGAGTTTGCATGTTCTCCCCGTGTCCACGTGGGTTTCCTCCGGGTGCTCCGGTTTCCCCCACAGTCCAAAGACATGCAGGTTAGGTTAACTGGTGACTCTAAATTGACCGTAGAGTGTGAATGTGAGTGTGAATGGTTGTCTGTGTCTATGTGTCAGCCCTGTGATGACCTGGCGACCTGTCCAGGGTGTACCCCGCCTTTCGCCCGTAGTCAGCGGGGATAGGCTCCAGCTTGCCTACGACCCTGTAGAACAGGATAAAGCAGCTAGAGATAATGAGATGAGATGAGACCATCTTAGCGTGACATGGTCCCATATTTATGCTAATTAGTCAAAGCTCCTCGCATTCAGCTATTTCCGTAGGGCCATGCTGTTTACCTCAAGAGGTCGGAAAACAGTCCCAAAACGGAGAAAAGCGACCTTCTGCACATCAAAATGATCACATCTCGTACACATGATATTGTTCATGCAAGACATAGGAAAATGCCATGCACAATTAAAATAAACAAATAAATAAATAAATTTCAGAGGCGGCACGGTGGTGTAGTGGTTAGCGCTGTCGCCTCACAGCAAGAAGGTCCGGGTTTGAGCCCCGTGGCCGGCGAGGGCCTTTCTGTGCGGAGTTTGCATGTTCTCCCCGTGTCCGCGTGGGTTTCCTCCGGGTGCTCCGGTTTCCCCCACAGTCCAAAGACATGCAGGTTAGGTTAACTGGTGACTCTAAATTGACCGTAGGTGTGAATGTGAGTGTGAATGGTTGTCTGTGTCTATGTGTCAGCCCTGTGATGACCTGGTGACTTGTCCAGGGTGTACCCCGCCTTTCACCCGTAGTCAGCTGGGATAGGCTCCAGCTTGCCTGCGACCCTGTAGAACAGGATAAAGCGGCTACAGATAATGAGATGAGAATGAGATAAATTTCAGATGACTTTGCAGCCAGCACCTTTAAATTACTACTGTATGTTTCTCATGTGTTTAAGTGTACACACAAACATGTACGTATAACTGTTGGGGAACTATATAGTCCCTGTCATGTCAAACCTCAGTGTCAGGTCATCAGTCTTATATCCCAGGACCTTTCATCTCACATGCCTTCATGCACAGCCTAAGTGGCGGCTTACGCGGCATATGCTTTCAAATGTGTCCAGCTTTGGCACTCCCTGAATAGCAGCTGCTTAGCACAATGTGAAGACAGAGGGATGAAGGGGCTCGCAGGCACCTCTTTTTGTCAGCACCACTCACCTTCAAATGCTTGCCGCTGGTCCCAGGATGCCGGCTCTAACCTCTACTCAAGCCTGGACCAATCCATCGCTGTGACATGGGCCAACTAATATGTGTGTGTGAAAGTGTGTGAACATGCATTCACAGCCTATAGTGACTGGGAACTATGAGGCAACAGGGAGAAGACATCTCATACAACCTCATACAGAGGAGCCTGACATATTAATTAAATGGATTACGAATATTTCTAATTCTCACAAAAGACATGAGCAGTCCTATGAACTCAAAATGTGTTCTTCTTGGTTCCTTCTCTTTTCTTTTGCTCCTCCCTGTAGCTTTTGTACGCCCTGAGAGGACAGGGTTTAAGGGTCAGCAGGTTCCTAAGGACTGTGAGGAGAGCCAGGTCCAGGCCTTGCTGTGGAGCAGAGTTCCTAATCTTATCATCTCAACTCTTTTACAAATCTAGCAACAACCTTATCCCGATTAAAAGTTCTGTATACAGTCTATACATGTAAGAGATACAGGAAATTGACTGAGCAAAGTATGCCATGTGGAGAAGGTTATTCTTTATGTGCATTCTTAGGGTAGTAAATATTGGTGAAACTGTTTTTATTAAATGTATTCACCTCACTTCTTCCTTGAGAAACATATCAAGATCCAACCTCATAAATTGGTTATCCCACAGGGGACACTAAAAATTCAAGAGAATCAATAGAATTGTCATTAAAACATGAAACGTTCAAGTTCATTGACTCAAATCCAGCAATAAAATACAAATAAACATAAATATTGAAGCCAGTTCATGCATCTTGATAGCATCATGTCATTTCAGGCTGAAAAGTTCTCTAAAGCAAAGAAGCAAGCACATCACTGAGTGATTTACTGTAAATTGTCACGCTTGTGGTCTATACCTGTAATATTGACCCATCATCTTTTATTGCTCGGAACATCTCTCAGTGGTTTTGGCCATACATCTATATAAGTAGTGTCCTGCCATGGTCTAAGGCTGTTTAAACAATCTAATAGGAGTTTGTCACTATGATGCACATTATTTGCTGAAAGATATTACCCATGCAGCTTCTCCCAGCATGTGACAGGAAGTAATAGGGCATTTTTGATAAACAAAGACATCAGAGCGCACCTATCCTTTGCTGACAGTGACTGAATGTGGAGAGATGTACAGTGACATGCACCAGCACATACAGTAGGTGCTGAGATACATGTACATGCGCATATATATGCCAGACACACACACAGAGTTGTGTCCATACACATAATGATTGAGCTGTTGTGACATGGACAGCGCAACAGACTGTCACTTCAACTTCACCTGTAAACAGGACACTGGCCACAATGAAACACACACCATGGACCTTTCAACACACTACCCTGCGAGAACATCACAATCTTATATGGAGCTGAGGTGAGAGAGCCTGTCAGAGCAGTTACGGAGCTAATAGAGCTAACAGCCAAGCAGTTAAGCTGGGACAACAAAATAGAAGCAGATCATTTACTCTCCACTACTCCACTAAACACACTTTACATTAGCCACTATGCACTAGGTGCAGCACACACTCTCCTAGGTAGCAAAGACAGAAACGAAGAAGAAGAAACCTTTATTTGCCACATGCACACTTCAAGCACAGTGAGATTCATCCTCTGCATTAAACCCATCTGAAGCAGTGAACACACGCGCACACACACACACACACACACACACACACACACACACAGAGCAGTGGGCAGCCATACTACAGCGCCCAGGGAACAGTTGGGGGTTAGGTACCTTGCTCAAGGGCACTTCAGTCCAAGGCCGCCCCATGTTAACCTAACTGCATGTCTTTGGACTGTGGCGGAAACCAGAGCACCCGGAGGAAACCCACGCAGACACGGGGAGAACATGCAAACTCCACACAGAAAGGCGCCCGCCGGCCACTGGGCTCGAACCCAGAACCTTCTTGCTGTGAGACAACAGTACTAACCACTACACCACCGTGCCACCCACATCCAAAATTAAATATGACACTTCTTTCGAGTGATCCTTTCACAGTACTGTAACATTGCTGTAGAGTCATTCTCAAACTACACTCACTGGCCACTTTAATAGGAACCTGTTCTTGAGTCTAACGTTTCTGTTCTTGGCTAGCAGGAGTGGAACTCAATGTGGTCTTCTGCTGTTGCATGCTGAGATGCTTTTCTGCTCAACATGGCTGTAAAGAGTTGCTATGAGTACCTCAAACCAATCTGGCCATTTTCCTCTGACCTCTCTTATCAGCAAGGCGTTTCCACCCACAGAACTGTCGCTCACTCAATGTTTTTTGTTTTTGGCACCATTCTGTTTAAACTCTCGAGACTGTTGTGTGTGAAAACCCCAGGAGATCAGCAGTTTCTGAAATACTCAAATCAGTCCACCTGGCACCAACATCCTGGTACCAAAATTCAAAAAAGTGCTTATTTAAGGAGTTAAAGGCATTTTTGAGACAAAGTCGGCAAACAGTCTTATTTTGTCAATTTGGGTGTGCCAAATTCATATCTGCAATATGCCGAGCTCTATCTGACCTCTGTTGACCTCTAGAGGTCATTGAACTTTGGGCCTGTAAACATCTCAGCTGAACCCAGTTTCTCAGCTTTCTAAGGAATGAAATGCACTAAAATGATTAATGAAGTTAGCAAATGGCCTTGTTTGTTAAATGTTTGGGTGCTGAATTCATTTTTCATTTGTAAAATGACATATGACCTCTGATAACCTCAAGGTCATTAAACTTGGCCTATAGGCCTATGCATTTAACGGCATTTTTAAACTGACTTTACTCCCCCAAAAAGAATATGAACAGACAAAAAACAAATAGAAAGGAACAAATACAACATTAAATGCCAGTCCATGTACATGTGACTTACTTTTCACAATGAGAATGCCTAGGCGATCACCTTACATAACATTGCATTACATTTAGCGGTTATTGTTTATACAAAGCTACTGAAAAAAGGACAGATTCAGCAGCATACAAAATGTGGGGGCATACAGGGTATACAGGTTAATCAGGGTTAGTATATACCGTAAAATACCAAATAATAGCCCGGGCTATTATTTGTCTCAATCACGTAAGAGACCCGGCGCGTATTAGAGACTAGGCGGCTATTTGGAACAGGCGATTAATTCCTTCTTCACAAACACCTTCCCCAAAATCTACCTCAAAACGGGGAAAAATCATTCTCAGATAGGCCTACTTTTAACCAGTATAACTTACAGTTTGTTTCGAGTTAGATTACAGATAGCACGGTGCCGACTTCGGGGAATTTTGAAGACGCGCAAAATGCATCTTCGCATGGCACAGTCGGGGTGGATAAAGGATAAATCACACACCTTTTCCTGTTAATGACTAGTTAAGCGCATGCTTTACAAAATAATCAAGAAACCACACCATTGTTTGTGCGCAGCACTGTGATTTAATTACTCTGCAAAGTTATGGTCACTTGCTATCACCCTCACCCATGCAGCCTCCACCCTTTGCGCTTCGCGATGTCTGTCAATCTGAAATTGCATGGAGGGCGCGACGTTGAAGCAACATAATTAGGGTGCGAAGTGTCAAACCAAAGGGTTTTTTCTTATGCTGAAAAATAAGTGACCTGCAGTGGCTACATACTGTCATCTTGCATCACGTTTCTCTCCAAGACGTCTCCCTATTTGGCCGATATGAGCCTATTCCCCGAGTGAGTTGGTACGGTGGCTCGACCCCGTAGAAAACTTAAAGTTCGGATGAAAGTTAGTTGAATAGGTTACTGACTTGTAGGCCTACATGTTGCCTGCCTGACGCGTGCTTCTGCCCAACTTGCATGACAGATTACTTGTTGAAAAGGCCCCTTGGATTAGATTGGCCGCGAGCAGACTGAAATGCATGTTAGAACGCTCTCACCTTTTTTGTAAAGCGTCTTCCAGATCCGAATGGGTAAGGGCAAGTGAAATGGTATAAGGTCTTTAATAAAACTCAGTGTGTGCTTTGACGCATGCATTCGGCAATTTAGGTCGTTTAACAGAAGCAGCAGTCCAACCTTGGAAACCCGCAGTCCTCAATGTCACCACACACGCTGGCTTTCGTTGGGTGTACCCAAAGGGGTATTCCTCATTCGATGACGTAAGTGATATCCCACACACCCATGTCAAACGTAATTGGCTAAGACATCTGTCAAAAGTTACGGAGTTGCATTCCTCAAGAAATATTACGGTAGACCAAGATTATAACATTGAAATGGCATGTTTATTATCACGTGTAACAAAATGTTGTAAACAGTGTTATAGAAATAATTTCATTCATTCATTCATTCATTCATTCATATTGTTTCGGTAGAAAACTATGCAATGCAAAATCGTTTAAACACCAGAAAACCAGAAAAGTGCTGGGCCTCAAGATTCTAGATAGAACGTTCGGACGCTTTTTTTTTTTTTAAGACCCCGGAGAGTATTCGGAACCGGCCTTTATTCGTCACAACACACGCGTACACCCGGCCGTTAAAGGGAACTCGGCGGTTAATTGGAACTCGGCTATTATTTGGTATTTTACGGTATGAGAGTTTTTTTCTTTGTTGTTTGTTTTTTGTTTTGTTTTAAACGGGGTAAAGCCTTTACAAAAAACAAACAACAAAGAAAAAAACTCTCATATATACTAACCCTGATTAACCTGTATACCCTGTATGCCCCCACATTTTGTATGCTGCTGAATCTGTCCTTTTTTCAGTAGCTTTGTATAAACAATAACCGCTAAATGTAATGCAATGTTATGTAAGGTGATCGCCTAGGCGTTCTCATTGTGAAAAGTAAGTCACATGTACATGGACTGGCATTTAATGTTGTATTTGTTCCTTTCTATTTGTTTTTTGTCTGTTCATATTCTTTTTGGGGGAGTAAAGTCAGTTTAAAAATGCCGTTAAATGCATAGGCCTATAGGCCAAGTTTAATGACCTTGAGGTTATCAGAGGTCATATGTCATTTTACAAATGAAAAATGAATTCAGCACCCAAATATTTAACAAACAAGGCCATTTGCTAACTTCATTAATCATTTGAGAAACTGGGTTCAGCTGAGACGTTTACAGGCCCAAAGTTCAATGACCTCTAGAGGTCAACAGAGGTCAGATAGAGCTCGGCATATTGCAGATTTGAATTTGGCACACCCAAATTGACAAAATAAGACTGTTTACCGACTTTGTCTCAAAAATGCCTTTGGGTGTCACAATTCTGGATTTTGGTACCAGTCTACAATGCCACAGTGAAAGTCACAGAGATCACAATTTTTCCCATTCTGATGTTTGAAGTGAACATTAACTGACACTCTTGATTTGTCACTACATGACTGACATGATAACAGAAGAAGAAGAAGAAGTAGAAGAATTATCTCATTCTCATCTCATTATCTCTAGCCGCTTTATCCTGTTCTACAGGGTCGCAGGCAAGCTGGAGCCTATCCCAACTGACTACGGGCAAAAGGCGGGGTACAAGTCACCAGGTCATCACAGGGCTGACACATAGACACAGACAACCATTCACACTCACATTCACACCTACAGTCAATTTAGAGTCACCAGTTAACCTAACCTGCATGTCTTTGGACTGTGGGGGAAACTGGAGCACCCGGAGGAAACCCACACAGACACGGGGAGAACATACAAACTCCGCACAGAAAGGCCCTCGCCGGCCACGGGGCTCGAACCCGGACCTTAGAAGAATTATTTACAAGTAAATAAATAACTTATCGAGTGTGGAAATCTACTGGTGCTAGTGATATGGCCACTCATTCTTCTGAACTTTGACTTGGAAGCATTTACCCACAACTTTATGTGATTTCAAAACACAAGCTTTTACAGCTAATAAAAGGACATGAAAGGGACAAATGTCTCTGTGGCAGTGGGGGCGTGGTCAAGCACCGGTCTGTGACAGGAGGGCGGAGTCAGGGAAGGTGAGTGGCAGAATCACTACACCTGACGGCAATTAACCTGTGTTTGTGTGTCTTCCCAGTAACCGCGCTCTATTTAAGGAGGCAGAGGGAGAGCAGAGGGAGAGCTTCCCCGGACGAGACTACAGTGTGTGTTTGTCTCTGTCTCTGATTGCTGTTTGAAATTGTCTACTGAAAAGTGTGGCAATAAAGCCTCAGTTGAATCCTGATCTCTGTCCTGCCGTCCTCTGTGCTCCACCCACCCATAGGGAACTTACTACAGTGGTGCCGAAACCCGGGACAGTGGATCACCAACCCAGCAGCCCCATGGAATCCTCCCCGTTCGCTGACCGCCGGCTGGCCTCCGCGGACCTCCGCCGGGCCGTCCTCCAGCGCGTGGAGTGCACACCGGAACAACAGCGCCAGCGCTTCCGCGCGCTGCGATTGGAGGAAGTCGGCCGGCCGTTCGCGTTTGGCCAGCAGCTCCGGGACGCCTGCTGGTGGTGGTTGAGGGCCAACGATCGCGACACCAAGGGAATCGTCGACCAAGTGGTACTGGAACAGTTCATCGCCCGCTTACCAGCCGGAACCGCGGAGTGGGTCCAGTGCCACCGCCCGGCGTCGCTGGATCAGGCAGTCGAGCTGGTGGAGGATCATCTAGCAGCTGTCCCAGCGGCAGGACAGCAGATGGCATCTTCTCTTCTCTCCTCTTCTCTCTCTCTCTCCCCCTCCTCCTGTGTCCCGTCCTTGCCCCATTCCCCCACCGCGGAGGCGGGGGCTGGCACCACCCCAGCCGGCCCGCCGCACCCGCGGTGCCCTCCTGTTTCTCCCTTCTGTGTCTGTCTCTCCCCCACCTCAGGTGAGTGAGCCCCAGATCACCGGTGTAGAGGGAAAGCCCGGGCCGGTTTGCTGGCGCTGCGGGGAGCCGGGCCACCTTCAACAGCAGTGCACAGCAATGGAAGTGGGCACGGTGGTTCGGATCCCCGACGCGCCAGAGGCCGTCCTCGATCGGGCCGGAGCGTATCGCATACCGGTGAGTATCCAAGGGGCTACATATCAGGCGTTGGTGGATTCTGGTTGTAATCAGACCTCAATTCGCCAAAGCCTGGTTCAAAACGAGGCATTGGGGGGAGCACAAGGGGTGAAGGTGTTGTGTGTGCATGGGGATGTTCACCGCTACCCTTTGGTGTCGGTCCACATTATTTTCAGAGGGGAAAAATTTATAGTGAAGGCGGCGGTTAATCCTCGCCTTACCCACTCTTTAATTTTGGGGACTGATTGGCCGGGATTTCGGGGTTTAATGACACGCCTAGTAGAGAGTGGGTCCTGCCATTTGACAGGGGGAGGTCCCGGTGTTGCTTTGGCGGGAGCAGCTGTCACAGAGCCGTCTACGTCATCTCCGCGTCAGAGTGAGGAGCCGCCGGCTCCTCCTCTCTCTATTGGGGAATCCCTCGCGGATTTCCCATTAGAGCAGTCGCGAGACGATACTCTGCGGCATGCGTTTGACCAAGTGAGAGTAATCGATGGTCAAATGCTCCAGCCGAACACCACCCCGTCCTTCCCCTACTTCGCGATTATGAAGGATAGATTATACCGAGTGACGCAGGACACTCAAACTAAAGAGCGAGCCATGCAGCTTTTAATTCCGAAGAGCCACCGGGAATTGGTATTCCAGGTGGCTCACTTTAATCCCATGGCTGGACACTTGGGGCAGGATAAAACACTAGCCCGAATAATGGCCCAATTCTATTGGCCGGGGATTCGCGGCGATGTCCGTAGGTGGTGTACGGCATGCCGCGAATGCCAGTTAGTAAATCCAGCGGCCATTCCAAAAGCGCCTTTGCGCCCTCTACCGTTAATCAAGACCCCGTTTGAGAGAATTGGGATGGATCTCGTCGGGCCATTAGATCGGTCAGCACGAGGGTACCGCTTTATATTAGTTCTGGTGGACTATGCAACGCGATACCCGGAAGCAGTGCCTCTGCACAATATCTCAGCACGCAGTATTGCAGAGGCACTCTTCTGCGTCATCTCCCGAGTTGGAATCCCGAAAGAGATTCTGACTGATCAAGGCACCTTGTTTATGTCACGTACACTGAACAAACTGTATGGGTTGTTGGGGATTAAGCCGATCCGCACCAGTGTGTATCACCCACAAACGGACGGTTTAGTAGAATGGTTCAACCACACCCTCAAAAATATTATTAAAAAATTCGTGAGTGAGGATGCACGTAATTGGGATAAGTGGCTCGAACCTTGCTGTTCTCAGTGCGAGAGGTCCCCCAAGCCTCCACGGGGTTCTTCCCATTTGAATTATTATATGGGCGTAAGCCGCGCGGCATCCTAGATGTGCTGCGGGAAAATTGGGAGGAGGGACCTTCACAAAGTAAAAACGAAATTCAGTACGTTATGGACCTGCGCGCAAAACTCCACACGCTCACCCACCTAACTCAGGAGAATTTGCGGCAGGCCCAGGAACGGCAAGCCCACCTGTACAACAAGGGTACGTGCCTTAGAGAGCTCACTCTGGGAGATAAGGTACTCGTACTGTTGCCCACGTCGAGCTCCAAATTGATCGCCAAGTGGCAAGGACCCTTTGAGGTCACATGGCGAGTCGGGGACATCGACTATGAGGTGAGGCAAATGGACAGGGGTGGGGCGCTACAGATTGACTACCTCAATCTGCTTAAACTCTGGAACGAGGAGGTCCCCGTGGCGTTGGTGTCGGTAGTTCCGGAGAAGGCGGAGCTGGGGCCGGAGGTTCAAAAAGGGACATTGGCATCACGTACCTCTCCGGTCCCCTGTGGAGACCACCTCTCCCCGACCCAACTCACAGAGGTCGCCCAGTTGCAGACCGAGTTTTCGGATGTGTTCTCGCCCCTGCCCGGTCGCACTAACCTCATAGAGCACCACATAGAGACGCCCCCGGGGGTGGTAGTGTGTAGCCGCCCTTACAGACTACCCAAACACAAAAAAAGGTGGTTCGGGAAGAACTTCAGACCATGCTCGAAATGGGCATCGTCGAGGAGTCCCACAGTGACTGGAGCAGCCCGGTGGTCTTGGTACCCAAGGCCGACGGGTCGGTCCGGTTCTGTGTGGACTATAGAAAAGTCAACGCTGTGTCTAAATTTGACGCGTACCCAATGCCTCGTATTGACGAGCTGCTCGATCGACTAGGCACGGCTCGCTTTTATTCGACACTGGATTTGACGAAGGGGTATTGGCAGATCCCCTTGACTCCATTATCCCGGGAAAAAACGGCCTTTTCCACACCGTTCAGCTTGCACCAATTCGTCACACTTCCTTTTGGGCTGTTTGGGGCACCTGCTACGTTTCAGCGGCTGATGGACAGGGTCCTCCGCCCCCATGCCACCTATGCGGCCGCGTACCTGGATGATATAATCATTTATAGTAACGACTGGCAGCGGCACTTACAACACCTGAGGACCGTCCTTAGGTCGCTGAGGCGAGCGGGTCTCACTGCCAACCCGAAGAAGTGTGCGATTGGGCGGGTGGAAGTACGGTATCTGGGCTTCCACTTGGGCAACGGGCAGGTGCGTCCCCAAATTAACAAGACAGCAGCAATTGCGACCTGCCCGAAGCCCAAGACCAAAAAGGGGTTGAGACAGTTCCTGGGGCTGGCTGGCTACTATCGTAGGTTTATACCTAATTATTTGGACGTCACCAGCCCGCTGACTGATCTCACTAAAAAGGGGGCACCAGATCTGGTCCAGTGGACGGAGCAGTGCCAGCGGGCTTTCTCTGAGGTAAAGGCTGCTCTGTGTGGGGGGCCACTATTACACTCCCCTGACTTTTCTCTCCCTTTTGTGTTGCAGACCGACGCGTCGGACAGAGGGCTGGGGGCGGTGTTGTCCCCGGAGGTGGAGGGGGAGGACCGCCCCATCCTGTATGTCAGCAGGAAGCTGTTGGTGCATGAGGGGCGCTACAGCACCATAGAAAAAGAATGTCTAGCGATCAAGTGGGCGGTCCTCGCCCTCCGTTACTACCTGCTGGGGCACCCTTTCACTCTCTGTTCAGACCACGCGCTCCTCCAGTGGCTCCACCGCATGAAAGATGCCAACGCGCGGATCACCCGTTGGTATCTAGCACTCCAACCCTTTAATTTCAAGGTGGTCCACAGGCCGGGGGCACAGATGGTCGTGGCGGACTTCCTCTCCCGTCAAGGGGGGGGGGGAGTCAGCTGCAGGCCGGACAGCCGCCTGGCCTGAGTCGGGCGGTGGGGGTATGTGGCAGCGGGGGCATGGTCAAGCGCCGGTCTGTGACAGGAGGGTGGAGTCAGGGAAGGTGAGTGGCAGAATCACTACACCTGACGGCAATTAACCTGTGTTTGTGTGTCTTCCCAGTAACCGCGCCCTATTTAAGGAGGCAGAGGGAGAGCAGAGGGAGAGCTTCCCCAGACGAGACTACAGTGTGTGTGTGTTTGTTTCTGATTGCTGTTTGAAATTGTCTACTGAAAAGTGTGGCAATAAAGCCTCAGTTGAATCCTGATCTCTGTCCTGCCGTCCTCTGTGCTCCACCCACCCATAGGGAACTTACTACAGTCTCATTCTCATCTCATTATCTCTAGCCACTTTATCCTGTTCTACAGGGTCGCAGGCAAGCTGGAGCCTATCCCAGCTGACTACGGGCGAAAGGCGGGGTACACCCTGGACAAGTCGCCAGGTCATCACAGGGCTGACACATAGGCACAGACAACCATTCACATTCACACCTACAGTCAATTTAGAGTCACCAGTTAACCTAACCTGCATGTCTTTGGACTGTGGGGGAAACCGGAGCACCCGGAGAAAACCCACGCGGACACGGGGAGAACATGCAAACTCCGCACAGAAAGGCCCTCGCCGGCCATGGGGCTCGAACCCGGACCTTTTTGCTGTGAGGCGACAGCGCTAACCACTACACCACCGTGCCGCCCAGGGACAAATGTTATTTTAAAATTATTTTTATTATTAAAATTCATTTTATTCTGCTACTTTACATATTTGATAGACATTAGACATGTACAGGTGGCACAGTGGTGTAGTGGCTACCACTGCCGCCTCACAGCAAGAAGGTTCTGGGTTCAAGCCCTGCGGCAGACGGGACCTTTCTGTGTGGAGTTTGCATGTTCTCCCCGTGTCTGTGTGGGTTTCCTCCGGGTGCTCCGATTTCCCCCACATTCCAAAGACATGCAGGTTAGGCTAACTGGTGGCTCTAACCGTAGGTGTGAATGGTTGTTTGTCTCTATGTGTCAGCCCAGCGATGATCTGGTGACTTGTCCAGGGTGTACCCTGCCTCTCGCCCATGCAGCTGGGATAGGTTTGCCTGTGACCCTGCACAGGATAAGCAGTTACAGATAATGGATGGATAGACATATACAGGACTGTGCAAAAGTCTTTGGCACCCTATTTTTTTCATACAAACTATGTTGTAGATTTCTATTTTATGACTTCTACATTATCGAGTCAGTACAAAAACATTTTAGAGTCCCAAGCATTCATTTTCCAGCACAAAATTAAATGTTACAGAAAAAAAAATGTTTGTATCTGAGCAGCATATTACATAAGAGAACACTTTTCAGATTAAAAAAGAAAACATAATGAAGTCTGCTGGGTTTTGCTGCAAAATTAAGAAGCAAATGTGACAGTCAAAGTGTCCAGAAGAACTGTGGCTGGTTCTCCAAGATGCTCAATAAAACCTACAGCTCATCCATCCATTATCCGTAGCCGCTTATCCTGTTCTACAGGGTCACGGGCAAGCTGGAGCCTATCCCAGCTGACTATGGGCGAGAGGCGGGGTACACCCTGGACAAGTCACCAGGTCATCGCAGGGCTGACACATACAGTGGGGCAAAAAAGTATTTAGTCAGCCATCAATTGTGCAAGTTCTCCCACTTAAAAAGATGAGAGGCCTGTAATTTTCATCATAGGTACACTTCAACTATGAGAGACAGAATGGGGGGAAAGAATCCAGGAAATCACATTGTAGGATTTTTAATTAATTAATTGGTAAAATCCTCGGTAAAATAAGTATTTGGTCACTTACAAACAAGCAAGATTTCTGGCTCTCACAGACCTGTAACAACTTCTTTAAGAGGCTCCTCTGTCCTCCACTTGTTACCTGTATTAATGGCACCTGTTTGAACTCATTATCAGTATAAAAGACACCTGTCCACAACCTCAAACAGTCACACTCCAAACTCCACTATGGCCAAGACCAAAGAGCTGTCAAAGGACACCAGAAACAAAATTGTAGACCTGCACCAGGCTGGGAAGACTGAATCTGCAATAGGTAAGCAGCTTGGTGTGAAGAAATCAACTGTGGGAGCAATTATTAGAAAATGGAAGACATGGAGTCACGTGGTACACCCGCCCAGGATGGCTGCCTAAACCGGAGCGGAGCTCGGATTTCCTCAAACCCTCGATAATAGTCATATGACGTCGATAGTTTTACAATATATTGAATTAATAAGCTTTACTACAGTGTGATGAGTAATAGAAGTCACTATTTTACACGGAATCAGCCTACTGCTTCTCGAGGGAAACCTTCACAAAGTTCGCCGGTTAAAACCTCTAAGATGGCGGAACCACCTGTTGAATCGAAAAATCCTACGAAAGGCAATGTTGCTGGTGAACTGACTGCCATAAGAGCGATTCTGGAGCAGTTAGCTAACGACATGACTGCTGTGAAGGGTGGTATTGAGAGTCTTAATGAAACTGTGGCAACTCTTGGCGGTAGGATGGATGAAGCCGAAACGAGAATTTCCTGCCTGGAGGACGAGGAGGCTAAAGCGAATACAACTAGGAGAGAGTTGGAGAAACAGAATCGCCGCCTGCAAGAAAAACTGACGGTTCTGGAGGGCTTCTCCCGACGCCCAAACATTAGAATCTCTGGTGTCAAAGAGGGGACAGAGGGCTCTGACCTAGAGAACTGTGTTAAAACTCTGCTGTCTGAGGCCTTGCAAATTGAAGCAGAAGATGCTTTGTTTGAAATTGATAGAATTCATCGCGTGGGGCATAAGTCCGATGAGGAACACCCGAGACCTAGACATATCATCGTCCGCTTTTTAAGGGATAAAGCCAAAATGCGCGTGATGACGGCAGCTAGAAAGAAGGAGAAGATTATCTGGAGAGACATGAGAGTGCGCCTGTTTCAGGATTATGCACCAGAGATCCTGGAGAAACGCAAGAAGTTTGATGGGGTGCGTGCCTTGCTGAAGCAGCGCAAGATTCTCTACACGCTGCGCTTTCCAGCCGTCATGACATTCTCCGTGAACAACAAACAACACGAGTTCTCCAGTCCAGCAGAGGCAAAAAGATTCATCAGTGGGCTTTGGACAATCGAAGATGTGGATGACAGCGACCAGCCTTCAGAAAATGAGTAAACTGTTTAATACAGTCTAATTTAATCACTTATAATGACAGGTAACATGATTCACATAGCCTACTGGCATATTAATGGGATAAATGTAGCCTACTTATTCTTATGAGAGGGAAATGTAAAGCATATGGGCTTGGAAATGTTTGAGGAGCATTTCAAGGGTTTTTTTTTTTTTTTTTTTTTTAATCAGAGCTGTAAGCTGAACTATAACTTTACAGCGTTTTCATTTTGATATAGTCTAATAGAGGGGGTGGGGAGGAACGAGTGAGAGGGTGGCCAAATGGGACCAATGAGTGCTACGGACCTGCTACGCGTGTGTTATGTTGGGTTTAGTTCTACCCAACGGTGTTTGTCTTTTGTGTTTTTTGTTTTTCTTTTGATGTGCCTACTATTTTTCATTGTTGAATTTATATTGACCTCTGGGTTATATCAAAAATGGTGTACTGCTTTACTATGGGTTAAACAGAAGGTAATTATAAGGGTCTGTGCTAGTATAATATGGGCTATATGGCTTTATGACAATATGTAAAATAGTTTCATGGAACATAGCGGGATGTCATAATGTAGTTAAAAGGAAGAAAATTTTGACTTATTTAAAGCAGAAAAAGACAGATATTGCTCTCATTCAGGAGACACATCTTGATGAGGAGGAATCTTTAAAACTTAAAAGAGACTGGGTGGGCCAGGTGTATTTCAGTACATTCAACAGTAGGAAAAGAGGGGTGGTTATACTGGTTAAAAAAAATTTAGACTTCCAGGTTTTCAAACATTATGCTGATAAAGATGGTAGATGGGTGATTTTGGATGCTGCGTTAGAAGGTCAGAAGATGACTGTGGTGAATATTTATGCCCCTAACTCTCCTCAACCTGACTTCTTTCACAAAATTTGTAATTCAATACGTAATATTGGGAATACAGATATTATTATTGGAGGGGACTTCAACCAGGTCAGGGATGTATTTCTAGACAAGTCTTCAAGACCCAGACCAGTACATGATCCCACGTGTGCTGCTTTGGATGTGGTGTCAGATGAGCTGGCCTTAGTGGATATATGGAGAGTGCTTCATCCACAAGAACGAGACTACACATTTTTCTCCCATCCACATTCCACATATTCTAGGATAGATTATTTCCTTATATCTCGCTCCTTGGTGGGCCAGACTATTGGGTCATCTATTGGTAACATTGTTGTAACTGACCATGCCCCAGTTGAACTTCTCTTGTCTAGTAGGGGAAAAGTTCCACCCTCACCTAGGTGGCGCCTTAATAGTTCACTTTTACATAATAAGAGCTATTGTGAATATATAAGGTTGAAAATTAAAGAATTTTGGGAATGCAATGAAGGCTCTATTGAGGACGTTGGTCTCACCTGGGATGCTTTTAAAGCCTATATAAGAGGCTGTCTTATTCAATATGGCTCTTTGATGAAAAAGGCTCAGAGGGAGGAAATACTGAGGTTGGAAAAGGACATTAAGGCTCTTGAAAAACAACACATGTCACACCCAAGTGAGGAAATATGGAATAAATTAATTAAACTGAAATTTGATCTAAATAGTATATTACAGAAGAAAGTTGAACACGCCATGTTCTGTTTGAATCAGAAATATTTTGAACAGGGTGAGAAAACTGGCAAATTACTTGCACATAGAGTACGTCAAATACAGTCTAATAACTTAATTCCTTCAATTTTCAATGAGGATAATAATACATTGACCACTGATAAGAGGGAGATTAATGAGGTGTTTACTAAGTTTTATAGAGACTTATATACCTCTAATGGACATATAGAAGAACCAAGATTATCAGAATTCTTTTCTTTAATTAAAACACCTACTTTGACGAGCGAGCAGAAAGCGGATCTAGAAGAAGAGATTTCCATAACTGAAATAAAAAAGGCTATCAAAAGTCTCAGGTTAGGCAAGTCACCTGGTAATGATGGATTTCCATCAGATTTCTATAGGATTTTTGTAGAAGAACTGGCTCCTAGGTTACTAGCAGTATATACAGACGCTTTGGAGAGGGGTAGACTACCACCTAGCATGAGATCAGCAGTTATTACACTATTACACAAGAAAGGGAAAGACCCTCAATATTGTGGTAACTATCGTCCAATTTCATTAATTAATGTGGATGAAAAAATTATTTCTAAGGTCCTTGCAATTAGGCTTGAGAAAGTGCTTCCTAATTTGGTACATGTGGATCAAGTAGGTTTCGTTAAACATAGATGTTCAGCTGATAACCTGCGGAGGATATTACACATAATTTGGAAATGCAGGAATGACCCAGATCCTGTTGTTGCTTTCTCCCTAGATGCCCAGAAGGCATTCGATAAAGTAGAATATGCCTTTCTATTTTACACTTTAAGAAAATTTGGGTTTGGACAGTCTTTTATGCAGTGGTTGGAGTTAGTATACACTGATCCTATGGCTACGGTTCTTACGAACGGGATAATGTCACCATCCTTTAATCTCAGTCGAGGTACTAGACAAGGCTCACCTTTATCGCCACTGATTTTTGCTTTGTTTCTTGAACCCCTTGCAATCGCATTACGTGATTGCAAACATATCCAAGGCGTAAATATGGGGCGAGAAGAACAAAAACTCTTTTTGTACGCTGATGACATTCTTTTGATCTCAAGTAATCCTGACGTGGCGGTACAGGCTATGTCCTCAATAATTGACTCATTTTCTGAGATATCTGGTTATACCATTAATTGGACAAAGTCAGAGGCTATGCCTCTTTCCAAAATGTGTCCCCCTGCCATTAGGGGCCCATGGCAATTTAAATGGATGCCTATGGGTATGACCTACCTGGGGATTAAATTAACCCCTGGCTTAGATAAAATAATGCAGGTAAATATCAATCCTGTTATACAAAATATTAAAGCTCTTCTGCAGAATTGGTCAAAAATTAATCTTTCTTTATTAGGCAGAATTAACTTAGTTAAGATGATTATTTCCCCCAAGATTCAGTATATTATGTATATGCTACCTTTGACCTTTCCACAAGGCCTGTTTAAACTTTACAACAATATTGTGGAAGACTTTGTATGGGTAGGCAAAAAACCGGCGTTTAGCAGGTCTAAACTGTATGCTGCCAAAATAAGGGGCGGTTTGGCCCTGTCTAAGATGGACTGGTACCACTATGCATTCTCTCTCTCTCAATTAGCGAAGATGTATAAGCTCTATACATTTCCAAATCAGAGGCCTTCATGGGTAAACATGGAGGAAGGGCTTGTGGCCCCGACTACATTAGAGGCCTTTCTCACCCAGAATGGTAGGCGAACACCCTTTGATGACCCCGTTTTAGCTTTTGCACAAGAAACATGGTCAAGGGCTTACCAACTTATTAATATTTGTCCTTTTCTTTCATCCAAAGCGTCAATTTGGTTCAATAAAAAATTGCTAATTGATAAAAAAACATTTATGTGGGAAACGTGGTCCAAGTCTGGTATAAATCTATTGGGGGACATTTTTACTGACAAGGGTATTAAATCATTTATTGAAATCAAACAAGAATTTAACCTGGATCAAAAAGAATATTGGAAGTATTTACAACTTTCACATTGTATTAGAGCTAAATTGAAATCTGCCCCAGACCCGCCATCTGGCTTTCAGGAGGTATTAATGAAACCTGGTTTTAAAAAAGCATCTACTTTCTACCATCTTATCAGAGAGGCACGAACCCCCAAATTAGAGGGATTGAGGTTGTGTTGGGAAAGAGATTTAGGCATTCCAATTTTAGAAGATACATGGAAATGGTTGGTTGAGTCTTGGTATACTTGCTCACAGGAAACACAATCTCAGCTCATTCAGTACAAATTGCTCCACAGAAAATATTGGACCCCGAGTAAACTAGCCAAACTGAAACTAATGGATAATGATACATGTTGGAAATGCCAGAAAGATACTGGGACTTTGATTCATATGCTGTATGAATGTGAAAAGAATATTGATCTCTGGAATGGGATTGTGAATCTTTTAAGTTCTATTCTTCAATGTGATCTTACTATGTCACCGGATTTATGTATTTTTGGTTTGCTACCAGAAAACATAAATATAACCAAAAGATACAAGTTGTGGGTACGCTTGGCAACTGTATCAGGATGCCGTATTATTCTAAGACACTGGAAATCATCCACATCTTGCTCATTTAAGGAATGGACTGAGCTACTGACAAAAATCGCCTTATATGAGCGTGTTACTTTCAATGTCAGGGGCAAAGAAGAACTATTTAACCAGATCTGGGGGCCTTTTTTGAGCTATATAGAGAACATGACTGTGTAATTGTATATATGTATCCTGTTCTGTATGAGTAGAGGTCAATGTTAATTGTTATTTACGTTTGTAGGCACTTGTTTTGTTTTGTTCGTGGTTTTTTTTTTTTTTTTTTTTATAATTTGTTTGTTTGTTGATGTAAGTTTTTCTGTCTGTTTTGTGAATGTTCATACTGTAAAAGAACAGAGAGCTACTGCTTATTGATACAAGACTTTTGTATTTGCAATGATGCAAATGTTAAATTTTGTTTTTGCTGTCTGTGAAAAAAGACAAATAAAAAAAAAAAAAAAAAAAAAAAGAAAATGGAAGACATACAAGACCACTGATAATCTCCCTCAATCTGGGGCTCCACGCAAGATCTCACCCCGTAGGGTTAAAATGATCACAAGAACGGTGAGCAAAAATCCCAGAACCACACGGGAGGGGGACCTAGTGAATGACCTGCAGAGAGCTGGGACCAAAGTAACAAAGGCTACCATCAGTAACACACTACACTGCCAGGGACTCAAATCCTGCAGTGCCAGACGTGTCCCCCTGCTTAAGGCAGTACATGTCCAGGCCCGTCTGAAGTTTGCTAGAGAGCATTTGGATGATCCAGAAGAGGATTAGGAGAATGTCATATGGTCAGACGAAACCAAAATAGAACTTTTTGGTAAAAACTCAACTTGTCATGTTTGGAGGAGAAAGAATGCTGAGTTGCATCCAAAGAACACCATACCTACTGTGAAGCATGGGGGCGGAAACATCATGCTTTGGGGCTGCTTTTCTGCAAAGGGACCAGGACGATTGATCCGTGTAAAGGAAAGAATGAATGGGGCCATGTATCGTGAGATTTTGAGTGAAAACCTCCTTCCATCAGCAAGGGCATTGAAGATGAAACATGGCTGGGTCTTTCAGCATGACAATGATCCCAAACACACCGCCCGGGCAACGAAGGAGTGGCTTCGTAAGAAGCATTTCAAGGTCCTGGAGTGGCCTAGCCAGTCTCCAGATTTCAACCCCATAGAAAATCTTTGGAGGGAGTTGAAAGTCCGTGTTGCCCAGCGACAGCCCCAAAACATCACTGCTCTAGAGGAGATCTGCATGGAGGAATGGGCCAAAATACCAGCAACAGTGTGTGAAAACCTTGTGAAGACTTACAGAAAACGTTTGACCTCTGTCATTGCCAACAAAGGGTATACAACAAAGTATTGAGATGAACTTTTGTTATTGACCAAATACTTATTTTCCACCATAATTTGCAAATAAATTCTTTAAAAATCAGACAATGTGATTTTCTGGATTTTTTTTCTCATTTTGTCTCTCATAGTTGAGGTATACCTATGATGAAAATTACAGGCCTCTCTCATCTTTTTAAGTGGGAGAACTTGCACAATTGGTGACTGACTAAATAATTTTTTGCCCCACTGTAGACACAGACAACCATTCACACTCACATTCACACGTATGGTCAATTTAGAGTCACCAGTTAACCTAACCTGCATGTCTTTGGACTGTGGGGGAAACCGGAGCACCCGGAGGAAACCCACGCGGACACGGGGAGAACATGCAAACTCCACACAGAAAGGCCCTCATCAGCCGCTGGGCTCAAACCCAGGACCTTCTTGCTGTGAGGCGATAGTGCTAACCACTACACCACCATGCCACCCACTTACAGCTCATTTCCTTTAAATCTGCACTCATTGTACCCGAGACTACTTTTTTTTTTAAGAAAAGGGTCATCTCACGCCAAATATTGACTTTGTTTCATTTATTATGGCTTACTGTTGTTTATAATATTTTTTTATGTTGAAACATTTCATTTCATTATTTTAAGCCATTTTTTGTCTACAGCATTTCTTTACATATGCCTAAGACTTTTGCACAGTACTGTACAGACCCTCCAGGGTTTCGCGATGTTGCGATTTACAACTTCAACGCAAATTCAACCAATCCCCGCGAATTCAGGGCGGTGTTGCAATTATATCCAATCACCGCAACTTTCCTGCAAATTTGACCAATCGTTGGCGTCGTCTTGAGGTGACGTCGACAAACTACCTTCCGCCTTACTTCCGTGTATACGTTCAAGAGGAGCAGAATGTGCACAGTGTTGCCAGATTGGGCGGTTTTAAGTGCATTTTGGCGGGTTTTGAACATATTTTGTGCTGGAAAACGTCAGCAGTATCTGGCAACACTGCATGTGCGAGTCAGTGTTTATATAGGCTTAAATTCTGTTACTGAAAGTGTGTTATGTTTACAGTGAAGGACTGTGTGCACTTTATTTTTTTTACTTAATACAAGAAATTAATGGATGCCAACATTTTTGCCAAAATGGTATTTTATTTTCCATTGTTTAGGCAGCTTCAGCATCATACTGTGAGATTCTGTTCAAATTGTTTTTTTTCTTTTATGAAGCCTGAGCCATTTATTTTATTAGTTTATAATTATTGTTTAATTTAGTCTTCAGGAGAGACTGCCTGCACACAGTACTAGTATTAATAGTTTTTTTTTTTCTTACATGAAAGCTGAGGCATTTATATTATATTTTAAGGTAACTTCATGTTGTGCTGTGAGGTTCTATGCACTTTAACTTTTGAACCAACAGGTGCATTTGGATAAGTAAAGCCTATTTTTCTGCATTTTTGTAGTCCTGGTAATCTTTTATATTGGTAAAGTTGTTTATAGAGCCATTTCTCAGTGTCTTTGTTTTTTTTTATCAATAGTTTTTCAGTAATAACTTAATATTTAACATATCACTCAATTTTAATCACAAAAAGAGAAAATCGCAGCAATTTCTCGCAACTTTCACTTCCTCCCGCAATGTAATCGCAACAAAAACCTAAAAACCACTGCAACTTTCATCGCAATTTTTTGGAAAACCCCCCGCAACATCGGACATTTTAGCCCACAACAATCACAAAAAAGGCCCGCGAAATCCTGGGGGGACTGACTGTACATTCAGGCTGTGGCATTAAAATGAATAAGGAATACTTTTTAATATCTACAAGGCTTTAAATTTTGAACAACTGTCTTATAGGATTGGCATTAAAAAAAAAAAGTACACATCAATTAAGATTCAAACCATTTATTATTGCTTGAAAACCTTTAAAATTGTACAATGATGTTTTATGTGGGGCGTCCTGAAAAAAAAATGGACTATGTAAAAAAAAAATTGTCACCATATTCAAAGAACTATACTCAGCAAAAATAAAAACTTGACACTCATTATTTTTCAAATAGTGTTTAGAAACTTTTCTTGAAAGAGTTCTTGTTGTGATTATGGTTAAATGCATTGTCAAGGGCATTACGTCACACATTCATTCTACTGGTCAGGCCTACGTAGCACGTGCGAGAGCACTGCACGCTAAAATCACATTTCCACGTGACACAAGTGACGTGACCTATTGATACACGTGCAATTGATCTCACAGTAGCAGAGTAGAGTGTCATCTCAGAAAAACAAGGTTTTATGGTTAATTATTCGTTAATTTGCAATGCCACGACTGTCAAACATTCAGCGTGAACGTGCCATTGGCATGCTGAATACGGGAACATCCGTCACTGACGTTGCGAGGGTTATGGGATGCAGTCGACAGACCATCCATAATCTCCAGACACGTCTCCATCAAACTGGCACCACAGCCGACTGTAAGGAACCCTCCACAGAACTTGCAGGAGCTTGGTGCCATGTTGGTACAAATATGGCGGCGCATTCCCCAAGCTGTGTTCAGACGCATCATCCAATCCATGAGGAGACGTTGTATCGCAGTTGTGAACGCCCATGGAGGACACACCCGATATTGACATGATTTCATTAAGTTGTGACTCACAGTTTTTGATCATGGACATTGTCGTCGCATTTCCGGTGGAACCGATTCCATGACAAACATGATCTGTATGCTATAGCATCTTTAATGACAAGATAATTGAATACAATCGTTATTTCAAACCTATTTTCCAAAATGTTCAAATTATTGACTTTGAAACGAGTGTAAAGTTTTTATTTTTGTTGAGTATACTTTGTAACTTTCACTGTACTTACAGTGCCTTGAAAAAGTATTCATACCCCTTGAACTTTTTCACATTTTTCCACCTTACAACCACGAACTTAAAAGTTTTTTATTGAGATTTTATGTGATAGACCAACACAGAGTAGCACATAATTGTGAAGTGAAATGAAAATGATAAATGGTCTTCAAAATTTTAAACAAATAAAAATCTGAAAAATGTGGTGTGCATTAGTATTCAGCCCCCTGTACTCTGATACCTCTAAATACAATCCAGTGCAATCAATTGCCTTCAGAAGTCATCTAATTAGTTAATAGAGTCCTACTGTGTGTAATTTACTCTCAGCATAAATACACTTGTTCTGTGAAGGCCTCAGTGGTTTGTTAGAGAACACTGAAGAACAAACAGCATCATGAAGACCAAAGAACTCACCAGACAGGTCAGGGATAAAGTTCTGGAGAAGTTTAAAGCAGGGTTAGGTTATAAAAAATATCCCAAGCTCTGAACATCTCAAGAAGCACTGTTCAATCCATCATTCAAAAATGGAAAAAGTATGGCACAACTGCAAACCTACCAAGACATGGCCGTCCACCTAAACTGACAGAGCGAGCAAGGAGAGCACTGGTCAGAGAAGCAGCCAAGAGGCCCATGATCACTCTGGAGGAGCTGCAGAAATCCACAGCTCAGGTGGGAGAATCTGTGCACAGGACAACTATAAGTCGTACACTCCACAAATCTGGCCTTTTTGGAAGAGTGGCAAGAAGAAAGCCATTGTTGAAAGACAGGCATAAGAAATCCCATTTGCAGTTTGCCAGAAGGCATATAGGGGACACAGCAAACATATGGAAGAAGGTGCTTTGGTCAGATGAGACCAAAGTTGAACTTTTTGGCCTAAATGCAAAGCGCTATGTGTGGCAGAAAACTAACACTGCTCATCACCCTGCACACACCATCCCCACTGTGAAACATGGTAGTGGCAGCATCATGCTATGGGGATGCTTTTCTTCAGCAGGGACAGGGAAGCTGGTCAGAGTTGATGGGAAGATGGATGGAGCTAAATACAGGGCAATCCTGGAAGAAAACCTGTTGGAGGCTGCAAAAGACTTGAGACTGGGAAGGAGATTCACCTTCCAGCAAGACAATGACCCTAAACATACAGCCAGAGCTACAATGGAATGGTTTAGATCAAAGAATATTCATGTGTTAGAATGGCCCAGTCAAAGTCCAGACCTAAATCCCATTGAGCATCTGTGGCAAGACTTGAAAATTGCTGTTCACAGACACTCTCCATCCAATCTGGCTGAGTTTGAGCTATTTTGCAAAGAAGAATGGGCAAAAATTTCAGTGTCTAGATGTGCAAAGCTGGTAGAGACATACCACAAAAGACTTGCAGCTGTAATTGCAGCAAAAGGTGACTCTACAAAGTATTGACGCAGGGGGGCTGAATACTGATGCACACCACATTTTTCAGATTTTTATTTGTTTACAATTCTGAAGACCATTTATCATTTTTGTTTCACTTCACAATTATGTGCTACTCTGTGTTGGTCTATCACATAAAATCTCAATAAAAAACTTTTAAGTTCGTGGTTGTAAGGTGGAAAAATGTGAAAAAGTTCAAGGGGTATGAATACTTTTTCAACGCACTGTACTGTATACTGTGATCAAAATGTGACTGTCTGGTGTTTCCCAGAGGGAGATGGGTTTCCTTTCCAGTCTGCTTCTTTTCAAGGTTCCTTCTGTCTTATAAATTTATTTGATAGTCCACTGGGCAAGTTAAAGTGCCAGTGTGCTTGCCCAGTCTCAGGTTTTGGTTTAGGGGATGACTTGGTCATATCATTGTCCTTTTCTAAGAAAGTTTCTGAGTTAGCATATTGTTTTTTCTCTCCTCAAGAAAAATGTTTGGAAGTCAGCTGTGAGCTGTGTTTTTTTTTTTTTACATTGTGCATGCTGGGGTGGCACGGTGGTGTAGTGGCTAGCGCTATCGCCTCACAGCAAGAAGGTCCGGGTTCGAGCCCCGTGGCCGACAAGGGCCTTTCTGTGTGGAGTTTGCATGTTCTCCCCGTGTCCGCATGGGTTTCCTCCGGGTGCTCCGGTTTCCCCCACAGTCCAAAGACATGCAGGTTAGGTTAACTGGTGACTCTAAATTGACCGTAGGTGTGAGTGTGAATGGTTGTCTGTGTCTATGTGTCAGCCCTGTGATGACCTGGCAACTTGTCCAGAGTGTACACCGCCTTTCGCCCGTAGTCAGCTGGGATAGGCTCCAGCTTGCCTGCGACCCTGTATAACAGGATAAAGTGGCTAGAGATAATGAGATGAGATGAGATTGTGCATGCTATTCATTAGGCATCTATGTTGTGATAAGATGTCAGGCTAGCATCTTTATACTTTCATGACATGTTTAACTGTGAGGTAACTATATGTTGTGCAAACAGGCGAGGCATACGATGGCTTTACTCTGCATTAGCTTTGTTCATTTTTGTTAGTGTCTCCATATATCTGTGGGTTGCTGATTCTGACACAACAGTGTTGTCCATGCACAGCAATTAATCCTTAGAGAAAAAAACAATGCTTGTGGTGCAGAACAACTAGTGCATGCTTCGTATATAAAATCAAGCACAGTGAAGAACATTTTATTTTGTTCCATAAATATTTTTACATGTTAAAAGTCAATAGAGTATAGTTTTTTTTCCTGGTTGCTGAATGAGAGAAGAAACATGAGTGGACTCTGTCCTTCTGATCCAGCTTGTCCATCAGGCAACTATGAATAAAAGAACTTATTCTATCCGCATTCACTGAATATGAGCAATTGCATGCTCTGATTGGCTACTCTACTACTAGTCTATCAGCTCATATACTGTGAGTAGAGAAAAACAAAATGGCAGAGCATGTTGCTGAACTGAGGACGAAATAAAAACTCTACTTGAAAACAAAACCCCCCAAAATACAAAAAAATGCAACAAAATATGGAATGAAAGCATTTGATGGTAAGAATGTATTTTTTTATTTTTCAAGAATTATTATTATCACATTTTTCACAAATTGCTACTGTCATTGTTAAGTGGAAATGATTTTGTCAGACGTTTTGTATGAAGTTTGTATTTAGTGAACTTGCAAAAAATAAAAATAAAAATACTCTGTTTGTTAAAGTCCAGTGAATGTGGATTAGATATGGCTGGGTTCTTGCCTGAACTTGTTTATCAAATGTGGATACAATAAAACAATTGTTCCACTCAATCTCATTGTACATAGCTAATAGCCAACTCGGCTATCAGCTCATGTACAACTCAGTTTTGTGGAATAATTGTTAATTATACTAAATTTGAGGCAATGTTGCAACTTCAACTTCCTCAACTTCAAATTTCAGCTCATCAACTACCAGTTCCTTCCCCGTTTATGGAGTGATGTTATATTGACATGGACACTCCTGGTGAACAAGGGCGGCACGGTGGTGTAGTGGTTAGCGCTGTCACCTCACAGCAAGAAGGTCCGGGTTCGATCCCCGTGGCCGGCGAGGGCCTTTCTGTGCGGAGTTTGCATGTTCTCCCTGTGTCCGCGTGGGTTTCCTCCGGGTGCTCCGGTTTCCCCCACAGTCCAAAGACATGCAGGTTAGGTTAACTGGTGACTCTAAATTGACCGTAGGTGTGAATGTGAGTGTGAATGGTGTCTGTGTCTATGTGTCAGCCCTGTGATGACCTGGCGACTTGTCCAGGGTGTACCCCGCCTTTCGCCCGAAGTCAGCTGGGATAGGCTCCAGCTTGCCTGCGACCCTGTAGAACAGGATAAAGCGGCTAGAGATAATGAGATGAGATGAGACTCATGGTGAACAATATGAGCAATTGCATGCTCTGATTGGCTACTCTACTACTAGTCTATCAGCTCATATACTGTGAGTAGAGAAAAACAACTTTTAAATTACAACCCCGATTCCAAAAAAGTTGGGACAAAGTACAAATTGTAAATAAAAACGGAATGCAATAATTTACAAATCTCAAAAACTGATATTGTATTCACAATAGAACATAGACAACATATCAAATGTTGAAAGTGAGACATTTTGAAATTTCATGCCAAATATTGGCTCATTTGAAATTTCATGACAGCAACGCATCTCAAAAAAGTTGGGACAGGGGCAATAAGAGGCTGGAAAAGTTAAAGGTACAAAAAAGGAACAGCTGGAGGACCAAATTGCAACTCATTAGGTCAATTGGCAATAGGTCATTAACATGACTGGGTATAAAAAGAGCATCTTGGAGTGGCAGCGGCTCTCAGAAGTAAAGATGGGAAGAGGATCACCAATCCCCCTAATTCTGCGCTGACAAATAGTGGGACAATATCAGAAAGGAGTTCGACAGTGTAAAATTGCAAAGAGTTTGAACATATCATCATCTACAGTGCATAATATCATCAAAAGATTCAGAGAATCTGGAAGAATCTCCGTGTGTAAGGGTCAAGGCCAGAAAACCATACTGGGTGCCCATGATCTTCGGGCCCTTAGACGGCACTGCATCACATACAGGCATGCTTCTATATTGGAAATCAGAAAATGGGCTCAGGAATATTTCCAGAGAACATTATCTATGAACACAATTCACAGTGCCATCCGCCATTGCCAGCTAAAACTCGATAGTTCAAAGAAGAAGCCGTATCTAAACATGATCCAGAAGCGCAGACGTCTTCTCTGGGCCAAGGCTCATTTAAAATGGACTGTGGCAAAGTGGAAAACTGTTCTGTGGTCAGACGAATCAAAATTTGAAGTTCTTTATGGAAATCAGGGACGCCGTGTCATTCCGACTAAAGAGGAGAAGGACCACCCAAGTTGTTATCAGCGCTCAGTTCAGAAGCCTGCATCTCTAATGGTATGGGGTTGCATTAGTGCGTGTGGCATGGGCAGCTTACACATCTGGAAAGACACCATCAATGCTGAAAGGTATATCCAGGTTCTAGAGCAACATATGCTCCCATCCAGACGACGTCTCTTTCAGGGAAGACCTTGCATTTTCCAACATGACAATGCCAAACCACATACTGCATCAATTACAGCATCATGGCTGCATAGAAGAAGGGTCCGGGTACTGAACTGGCCAGGCTGCAGTCCAGATCTTTCACCCATAGAAAACATTTGGTGCATCATAAAATGGAAGATATGACAAAAAAGACCTAAGACAGTTGAGCAACTAGAATCCTACATTAGACAAGAATGGGTTAACGTTCCTATCCCTAAACTTGAGCAACTTGTCTCCTCAGTCCCCAGACGTTTACAGACTGTTGTAAAGAGAAAAGGGGATGTCTCACAGTGGTAAACATGGCCTTGTCCCAACTTTTTTGAGATGTGTTGTTGTCATGAAATTTAAAATCCCCTAATTTTTCTCTTTAAATGATACATTTTCTCAGTTTAAACATTTGATATGTCATGTATGTTCTATTCTGAATAAAATATGGAATTTTGAAACTTCCACATCACTGCATTCCGTTTTTATTTACAATTTGTACTTTGTCCCAAATTTTTTGGAATCAGGGTTGTAGTTTATAGCCATATTAGATTTAGCTAAATTAATATACAGGTATAGTACTTGGGTAAATTTATAACATTGACCATACTAACTGCTGTTCTGAAAATTCTGACAAACGTTAGCCAGAATGTTTTCATGTTTTTTTTTCTTCCCACTTTGCATGTTGAACATCCAGAGGTGGGAAATTTGCAAAGTATCACTTACAGTGGTGCTTGAAAGTTTGTGAACCCTTTAGAATTTTCTATATTTCTGTATAAATATGACCTAAAACAGCATCAGATTTTCACACAAATCCTAAAAGTAGATAAAGAGAACCCAGTTAAACAAATGATACAGAAATATTATACTTGGTCATTTATTTATTGAGGAAAATGATCCAATATTACATATCTGTGAGTGGCAAAAGTATGTGAACCTCTAGGATTAGCAGTTAATTTGAAGGTGAAATTAGAGTCAGGTGTTTTCAATCAATGGGATGACAATCAGGTGTGAGTGGGCACCCTGTTTTATTTAAAGAACAGGGATCTATCAAAGTCTGATCTTCACAACACACGTTTGTGGAAGTGTATCATGGCACAAACAAAGGAGATTTCTGAGGACCTCAGAAAAAGCGTTTTTGATGCTCATCAGGCTGGAAAAGGTTACAAAATCATCTCTAAAGAGTTTGGACTCCACCAATCCACAGTCAGACAGATTGTGTACAAATGGCGGAAATTCAAGACCATTATTACCCTCCCCAGAAGTGGTCGACCAACAAAAATCACTCCAAGAGCAAGGCGTGTAATAGTCAGCCAGGTCACAAAGGACCCCAGGGTAACTTCTAAGCAACTGAAGGCTTCTCTCACATTGGCTAATGTTAATGTTCATGAGTCCACCATCAGGAGAACACTGAACAACAATGGTGTGCATGGCAGGGTTGCAAGGAGAAAGCCACTGCTCTCCAAAAAGAACATTGCTGCTTGTCTGCAGTTTGCTAAAGATCACAAGGACAAGCCAGAAGGCTATTGGAAAAAGGTTTTGTGGATGGATGAGATCAAAATAGAACTTTTTGGTTTAAATGAGAAGCGTTATTTTTGGAGAAAGGAAAACACGGCATTCCAGCATAAGAACCTTATCCATCTGTGAAACATGGTGGTGGTAGTATCATGGTTTTGCTGCATCTGGGCCAGGATGGCTTGCCATCATTGATGGAACAATGAATTCTGAATTATACCAGTGAATTCTAAAGGAAAATGTCAGGACATCTGTCCATGAACTGAATCTCAAGAGAAGGTGGGTCATGCAGCAAGATAACGACCCTAAGCACACAAGTCGTTCCACCAAAGAATGGTTAAAGAAGAATAAAGTTAATGTTTTGGAATGGCCAAGTCAAAGTCCTGACCTTAATCCAATGGAAATGTTGTGGAAGGACCTGAAGCGAGCAGTTCATGTGAGGAAACCCACCAACATCCCAGAGTTGAAGCTGTTCTGTACAGAGGAATGGGCTAAAATTCCTCCAAGCCGGTGTGCAGGACTGATCAACAGTTACCGGAAACGTTTAGTTGCAGTTATTGCTGCACAAGGGGGTCACACCAGATACTGAAAGCAAAGGTTCACATACTTTTGCCACTCACAGATATGTAATATTGGATCATTTTCCTCAATAAATAAATGACCAAGTATAATATTTTTGCCTCATTTTGTTTAACTGGGTTCCCTTTATCTAGTTTTGGGACTTGTGTGAAAATCTGATGATATTTTAGGTCATATTTATGCAGAAATATAGAAAATTCTAAAGGGTTCACAAACTTTCAAGCACCACTGTACATAATGTCAAAACATGTGCTGTGTCAGAATTTATTCCCTATGCATTATCTGTTACTCTGTTTGGGTATTAGCTATTTTGTAGTGTTGTCTGAATTCTCAGAAGAGAAATCATCTATAGTAGTTCACTATATAATTACCCATGGTGCACAAGAAATCCAGCATACGACCAATGCACACTACTTCTACACTGAACTACCACATTAAATAAAAATGTTTAATGACCATTAAAGCTAGCAGGTACTTAATACAGAGAATAGCTTTTATTAATCCTGTATTTTTGTGGTTTCGGTTTGCCAGGTCATTTTAAATGTCTGAATGGTTTATGTGATGGGAAGTGATGATGATATGACTCAACAGGATGTGTTCTCTGAATTCAGTCTGTTTAGTGCTCTATATAAAAAGTCTATATAATAAAAAATTAAACAAATGAATGAGGAAAATATTTCAGACACTGAAAAGCTACTTTTGGACAAAATGAATTGAATTGAACTACTACACATGGTCCCCCCCAGGAAATATCACTGAATTACATTAAAAATATATATAATTTAATCAAAATCTCTTTGAAGTTTTCAGGATTCATACATATGGTCTGTCAAAAGCCTGGTGATGTTCCTTTTTAAATGAAAGTTAAGAAAAAGCTTAGTTCACTGGATGAGAGCATCCTGTTGTTCCACTTTTGTGATCTCCATAGACAGAGCTCTTACTGCAGAACCTTGGCCTGCTTATTTAATGTAGATTTATAGTTGGCCATGTGGAGATCAATAGAAGAACAATGTGGAAAGATAGAGGAGAACAAGGACTCTCATAGAGGTTTTGGACAGTAATGGCAGCCTCCTGCTAGTTACAAAGGACAATGGGGGAAAAATGGCTTGTGACAAAGCGGGGCATTCTTCTGAAGTGGTTTCACAATTCGTGGAAAAAGAAGAGAAATAAGAATATTTTATCTTCAAGAAAGGGCATCCTGAATTTTGAGAATGAGCTATTCTGAATGGCAAGAAACCTTATCATTGTTTTTGAACAGCCAGTCATGATGCTTGCAGATTTATGAAAAAGATAAACACAGAACATAAAATCTTGTTAATTGTTAGATTATTTAATTTTGTATATCTATCTATCTATCTATCTATCTATCTATCTATCTATCTATCTATCTATCTATCTGTCTGTCTGTCTGTCTGTCTGTCTGTCTGTCTCAAATTTGAATTTTCTAATTAGAATTTCCAGTTGTAGAATCAATAGTAGAATAATTCCACATTATTTCTATGTACACTCAAAGTCGAACCCAGATTCTTTTGTAGCACATATTTTACATAAACATATTAACATTAACTAGAAACAGAAATGAGGAAGGTCTAAACACAAAACTAGGGAATGCGATCAAGGGATTTAAAAGAGTAGAGAGTCTGAGCCAGAACACACAGAACTCTTTTGTCACCTGGGGATGCGTATTTGCCCATTAGATGTTGACCTGATTTAGAAACGCAGCTGTGTAGGAACGTAATGTCAGGCCCTTCCAGCATCCCCAGGCTTCTCTCTCTCTCTCTCTCTCTCTCTCTCTCTTTCTCCCTTAGTGAATTAGATGCTGCAAGACTCTTGTCTCTCTCTCTCTCTCTCTCTCTCTCTCTCTCTCTCACTCTGGAGTCGTGGTGTTGTGTTGTCAGAAAAATGTTCATCTGACGTACTTAGCGTCAGGGTATGAGAAAACGGTTCCATGTCCTAGTTGAGCTTCATTAGGACTGGACCGCCTCTTCACATCTTCAGGCACACACTGTGCCACTTGACATTAGGCTTATTAATGCACCCCCAGCTGCCTCACCTCTTTATTTATGGCCAATTGTGAACTAGACTAGCCCGTGGCCACAGAGGGACAAATCCATTTTAGCACACAAGTCGAAACACGTCCACACTTGGACAAACATTCTCTGGTGGAGAAAGTGAACTGAATACCACAGCCCCTTTCTTTCAAGCTTATTTTTTCTTTTCTTTATTGCCCTCTCAGGTCCCAGAGTTTCACAGTCGGAAAGCTACTTCACTTTTTCATCCTGGCGCCTAGACTACAATGCCAGCAGCCAACCGTGTTTATGCAGAAAAGTTGGCACACACGTCTCTAGGAATCTTCCCTTACTAGAATTTTTCCCCTTACTCTTTCTTCATATCCGTGATCTCTGTAGCTTCTTTAGAAGTCCTTAGAGGACGAGTTAAGGCATCTAATGCTCGAACTAGCACTGCTAAAATATTTGGACACATAATGTTAAGCAGTTGTTGATATGACGATGACGGTCAATAATGACTTTGCTCTCAGCCTGTAATGTAAATGTCTGTATATGTGTGTTTGTGGATGTCAGAAGGTCCTTCGCCTTTTCAGGCAGCTACCACTTGCAAGCACTTGTTTAATCAAGGAGCATTCAGAGACTTTCAACACCTTCTTACAGTAAGCCCACACAAATCCTGGGCTAACTTTCACACACATAGTGGGACATGCATACATGCAGCAGGGCTGTGAGGGTTGCAGAGACCGTAACTTTAGCCTCACAGAGAGAGGCACCTCACCACATCAAGCCATGCAGTCAGTGGGCACTGCCACGTCCAATCCAGCTGCTCTCAAGTGACAGGAGGCAGAAAAAAACAGCCATGATCAGGCAAGCCAAAGCGAGAGTTTGATTTAATAGCAAGACTCAGCGGATTTGATTTCTTTCCACAGGCTTGCTGGAAGCAGCAGCAGAGAGTGATGGAAGCTGAGAAGAGACAGGAAGACTTGGGGAAGCCAGTGGTGCTGAACTTTGTGGAAAGTGTCAGTCTTGCGACAATCTCAGTCTCGGATGGAGCTATAATCCATGCAAAAGTGTCTCATGCACGGGAGAGTGAAATGAATGGCCACAGCATGCACCGTAGCATGCTCCTATTTTACTTCTCTTCTGTCAGATTTCTCTTTCAAGTGGATGTGTTTTATAAAGCTCTTTTGTAATAAAACACCATCAGTTATCACACTGTTGATTTAACAAATGGTATGTCTTGCTCCAGGAATGAAGATCGTTTGGTCAGTTTCTGCACATTACAAAATTGATGGTATGCCATGATAAGTACAGAAAGTTTAATTTTGAATCTGGAAAGCATTGACTACAGGGTAGAATGCAGCAAATTACCAGAACCTCATACTCACTGGGACCCACATGCTCCAACCAAGACCTGATGGAAGCACACGACACTGCTCTCCTATGGATACAGCAGTGGTATGACAAGATATGATGATAATGATGACCTGAACCTCATAACCTCTAGCACATTCAGACACACATATCCAAAGTGAGTATACAAGCCCATGCAGGAGCTTATTTGAAATGTTCTTATTCACATGCACATACACATGCAGAGCAGTTCTTGACAGTTATACAACATTCACATGAGGCAACAGTAATGACCCTAACCCATAACTACGTCATCGCTTGTTTACCGCAATGTATTATGGGCAATACCCGGGGTCAGCTCTGCCGTATTGTTTACTTTTACCTTTGTTAAACACTACATTGTTCTGTCTAACCGGTTTTTAACCATGCCTAAAGTGAATTGCTGTGTGCCTTACTGTGTCTCCACAACAAAGAGAACACCTAATTTGAGCTTTTATCAGCTACCAGTCGAGCAGAAGAGAAGAAAGAAATGGATAAGTTTAATCCGCAATGAAAACCTTTGTACTGAATCGAAATGGACAAGTATTTGTAGTTTACATTTCTCTGGTGGGAAAAAGATGGACTTAAGCTGTGACCCAGCAATATTTCCATGGTCTGCAGAATGGCCTTCAGTTATAGATGATTATAACAATCGACACTCTTCATCGTCTGAAACTAGCGATATTCCAAAGCCTGTAAAACAAAGAGACATTCTTCGGCCTTTGCCTCTCGACATGCCGAAGCACTCGGCAGCTCAACGAGCCTGTCGGACTAATAAAACTCCCAAACCACAAAGGGTTCTCTTTCAGGTATGTATAATGTTCAGTGTACCTCGCTAGTGGCATTTATTGAAGAAAATGCATTTATACTCAACATGATATGGCAGATCAGCGGGTTTCCAAAGGTTTATTTATTTATTTTTTGTAATGTTTCCTGATATCAAGTTTTATTTAACTATTCACTCATTTATAAATGTTTTGATGCTGTTTATCTGGGCCCGGGATCATGAAGCAATCTTAGACTTAAAGGGCATATTCTGGACCAATTTCGTTTTTTTTTTTATATGAAAGAATGTCCCTTTGCACACTCATCCAGAAGGGTAATTTTGCACAAGGCCATCTGTCTACAGCAGAAAAAAAAAAAAAAAAAAAACACGTCTGGAAAAATCCCAAGGGAGTCTGGAGCCAGAATTGTGACATTATCTGCGGAAGCGCCAGCAGGCTGCGCAAGCTTTGCATGGTTTCAGTGCACAGCCTGTGTAGACCAAGCGCTCCCATTTCTCTCTCGTTGTCCGGTCTTTTGGGAAACGATGAGTACTAATCCCATCAAGATTGGTGTTGCTACACCCTCCTATGATAAATCTGTTAACCATTTTAATAATTATGTGATAACGTTGAAGAAATTTGCAGAAAACCACCAGGTTGTTTTCTCATAAACAAACCAGCGCAAGTACAAGGCAAAGATTTAATTAGAACAAAACTTCTTAGAAAATGGTAAGGAATAACTGAAGATTAAAAGAAACAAATTTAGACTTTACTCTAAGATTGCTTCATGATCCAATATATGTCCTCAGAAATAAGACATTCTGAGATTTGATGTTGTTGTTGTACAGTGTGGTAGACTCGGTCTAGACTCTTACCTTCTCACCAAGCTTGATTTGGATTCTGATTTTCCTGCTGTAAACCTTCGACATGTTATCTGTGGTTGGTAGAAGAGAGCAACTGGACTTGCTTGAAGATTCTTGAAAACGTTTCGCCTCTCATCCGAAAGGCTTCCTCAGTTCTGTCTGACTAATAGGGAGTATCAAGTATTTATCCTCTCATGGATCATCATAGAATCTGAATCAGAATGCTGATGGCTGCATTGTAGGTGGCCGATAAAAGATGTCATAGACACCCACCTCTGTTCAGTGATGGTCATTCCAAGTTGACAAAAATGAACGATCCCCTCTGGCTAAGATGTCTGCCAGTCTTCTGGAAGTCCTCTCATACTCCCGCACCAGTCGAAGGGATCTCATCTCAAAGTGCGTAGAAACATATCTGTGAAGAATCTCAGTCATCCAGGTACATAGTAATCTGTGGTTGGTAGAAGAGAGCAACTGGACTTACTTGAAGATTCTTGAAAACGTTATCCACAACATTGGATAACGTAAGGTTATTGGACATGTTATCCACCTCTTTAAATCACCAATTTCATTGTCTTCCACAACAGAGCATGGTAAAATTGCTCCTCTCACATCACTCTCATGTAAAATTAATCTGACATCCGTCATATCGCTGAACTACCGACCCCGGCTATCCCCCACAATGCATTGTGGTAAACAAGTAATGACATAGTTATGCTTGGGGGCTATTATACTCTCTCAGTTTCATTTAAGCGTTAGTTGAGTCCATTACACTATGCAAGTATGATGATGCATAGAGATAAATGATGTGTAGAAGAGATGGGGGCTAGGTCTAGGAGATAGGAACTGAAATGCACTCATAGAGTGAAGGATAGTAAGGCAGACACAGGCAGGGGGCAGACAGCACTGCAAACAGTGGGGCAAAAGCCCCTAGGCCCTTGATCATGTGGCCTCTTCAGATGAATTACTTATAAGGGAATATGTGCAGATTGAGGCCTCCTTCCAGACTCTGATCTTCCTGCCAGTTTAGCCAAAGTCCTCTCCTCCTCTTAGCCTGATTTTTTTTTATCTAGTGTGATTCTGAGCCACGAGCCATCCACAACACATCACAAAGAGAAAGAGAGAGAGAGAGAGAGAGAGAGAGAGAAACTTTTACAACTCTGACACTAGCTCTGGCCAGGCTCAATTCCTGACATGTGCAGATCTGTAGCAAGCAACGTTGTAGCCTACTTTTAAACACACACACACACACACACACACACACACACACACACACACACACACCAGAGCGTGTTTTCCTTCTATACTGGCAACTCTTTCTGGGCAAAGACAAAGTTGATATGGGCTGGCCAGCAGTGTGATGTTCAGCCAAGGAAAATCGATTATGTAGAACCCACCGAATCATGTTGCGTGAGAAATCAGTGCCTGTGGTTGGTGACAGTAAAACCAGGGTCTGGCACAGGCACAGCTGCAGTTGATGGAGAGACTACTCACCCTGCTTAGGTAAACAGGACTGTGTTTGATTTTTACCGCATGCACCAGACCGCTTCTCGGGAACAGCAAAGACCAATGGCACAGATGGCTTTGAAAAAAAAAAAATTCCACCCATAAGTATTAAGCTCTTCCAATGAAATCCAGATTGGGACCTTTGGAGTGCAGCTGAAAAACAGAACTGAGGGGTGAAATGGGGATGGATAAAAAAAAAGTCAGATAGGTGCTTTAAAAGGAGTTCACTTTGGGGCGAACATTGTATATACTGTGCACTAGGGTTGGGTTCACTACCAATACCTTAAAAAAAGATTTATTATTCAGAATTATATTATTTATCAAACCAGGACAAATAATATTTTAGCCATTTGATACATTTTGTGTGGAAAATATATTAATGTCCTGTTTGCACATCACTTGTTTCATTTAAAACAATTGTAATGTTGCGAATTTAATTCACATAATAATACATGCAGACTTCTTTATACAATACTCAACAGAAGAGTAATGTAATGTGGTTTGTGAAATATAGTGGTAGTGGTAATGGCGGTGGTTATACTACTACTACTAATAATAATAATAATGTGCAGCTGGTAATAGTGACCAGTTTTCTCTTCACCAGCACGTGTATACATGCTCGAAAGCATGGTGTGACGTGGTGTCCTTGAATTAGATAACTGATTATGCTCAATAAATGAATAATAATATTAAGTTGAAATACTCAAGGCTGTTTTAAAAAATTGACATATTAACAGTGGGCAACATGGTGGCCCAGTGGGTTGTTTTGCCACCTCACAACTCCAGGGTCCTTGGTTTGATCCTGAGCTTGAGTGTGGAGATTTGCATCATGTTCTCCTTGTTTTTTATGTGGATTTCCTCTGGGTTCTTCCCTTTCCTCCCACCTCTTAAAAACATGCAAGGAGACAGATTGGCTACCCTAAATACCACCACCTAGCGTGTGATTATGTGCCTGAATGGCATCCCATTTGGGGTGATGCTGCAATTGGTTCCAGATCCACCAAGACCCTAACCAGCCTTTATTTGTCACATGTACACTCAAGCACACAGTGAAATTTAACCTCTGAATTTAACCCATCTGAAGCAGTGACATGCACATACAAGTGAGCAATGAGCATACCCAGAGCAGTGGGCAGCTATACTACAGCGCTTAGGGAGCAGTCAGGGGTTAGATGCCTTGCTGGTGGTTAGGTGCCCAACCTCAGGCCATGGCTGCCCCATGTTAACCTAACTGCATGTCTTTGTGACTGTCAGGGAAACTGGAGCACCTGGAGGAAACCCACATAGACATGGGGAGAACATGCAAACTTCACACAGAAAGGCCCCCATCGGCCACTGGGCTCAAACCCAGAACCTTCTACCACTGTGCCGCCCACCAGAGTAGAGCAGTTACTGAAGATGCATGAACGAGCAAACATATAAACAGTTCTTACTAGTGGACTCAGACATTTATACTCGGTCCCTATTTTCATAGTTTGTAAAAACCATAAAACGATCATTAAACAGAGACAAAGGTGTACACACGTAGCTGTTAGAGCACTGTATAGCACAGTGATGCTATGATTATGTAAACAAATGCACTGGCAGCATGGTGTGTGTACACATCTGAGAGACAGGGTGTGAGAGGGTGATGTAGAGTGCTCTGTGAGTCTATCCACACTACAGCGATGTGTGATATACCTGTGGCCTGCAGCCCTGTGAATCCAGTCACACTGCTGTTAACACACACTGGCAGCACGAGGCTCTGGGCCTCTTCAGCACCCTGCACAAATCCAAAGTGAAACAATTGTTCTGCACAACTTCTGCTTCTGTCCTGTAGAGCAATGTAATTTAAGGCTAGCAAACATGACCCTCGGGTTACTCTCGTTCTTAACATCACTCTCTCACTCACACAATGTGCCAGAGTTGCAGCTGTGTCTACTGAAAATAATGGGGTTACAAAATAATCGCTCACACAGAGAGACCACCAGCCCCTGTCTCTGTGGGAGAGAGAGAGAGAGAGAGAGAGAGAGAGAGAGAGAGAGAGAGAGAGAGAAGTGTGTCAGTGGTCAAATGAAGTGATTTCCTCTAGATACCACAGAGAGTAGAAAAAGGGCATAAGAGAAGAAATAGATACATAAAGATAAGGAAGAGAAAAAAAATCTGAGCACGATTAGTTGCCCTAGATTTTTAAATTTATCTCCTGTTTTGGGCATTAAATAAAATAACCAAAGTAATATAATCAACTGTCCCCATTACTGAAAGTTCCCATGTAGGGCAATTGAACAAAGTGGCGTCCTCAAAGTGTGAAGGAGCTGAAATGAGGTCATTCCTGGGAGCCATCGGTAATGAACCTTGTCACACGGGAAAGCACATGCATGTGTATGAGTGCTAAAGTGAGTAGACTGCGATGACCTGGGAGCAAATCTACGCAAATCTACAGCACACAATGGCACAGCTCATGAAAATATGGAGACATGGGGAAGTTAGGGTATACGCACCACCACATCTTACACAACTCCAAGCTTGTTTTTATTGAATTTCTTCCAAAAGCTCTGTCATCCTTCCTGACAGATCATAGCAGATGATATTTTACATTTCTCATCTCATCTCATTATCTCTAGCCGCTTTATCCTTCTACAGGGTCGCAGGCAAGCTGGAGCCTATCCCAGCTGACTATGGGCGAAAGGCGAGGTACACCCTGGACAAGTCGCCAGGTCATCACAGGGCTGACACATAGACACAGACAACCATTCACACTCACATTCACACCTACGGTCAATTTAGAGTCACCAGTTAACCTAACCTGCATGTCTTTGGACTGTGGGGGAAACCGGAGCACCCGGAGGAAACCCACGCGGACACGGGGAGAACATGCAAATTCCGCACAGAAAGGCCCTCGCCGGCCACGGGGCTTGAACCCAGGACCTTCTTGCTGTGAGGCGACAGCGCTAACCACTACACCACCGTGCCACCCATATTTTACATTTCTTTTACAAAATAAATCTTGCTAAGTGGTTAAAAGAATATCATTGACATGTTTCTCACTTATCTGAAATGCCCTTACACTGGAGTGTGTGTGTACAGAACAGGTATTACAGTCCAACAATAGAGGATTAGAGGATGAGACATAAAGAACATGTTACTAAAGCTGTTCTTTTACTTCTTGCAGTTTTTTAAAACTTCCTGTGCACTTAGCAACAATTAAGAAAGAGTATGAAAAGTAATAATTCAAAACTAAATATGATAATTAAATTTTTTTTTTTAATTTGCACACCTTTCATACATGTAATGGAGCTTCACATTGAGTTGAAAATAATCAGGAGAAAAACGCACCAATGTACAGTCAAAAGTTTCATCACACATTCTAATTCACTGGTTTTTCTTTATTTTTATTTATTCAAAGACACTTAATGTTTTAAAGTAATGATGGATGTCGTTTCTCTTTACTTAGCTGTGTGGTTCTTGATATAATATGGATTACTACAGTTGTGGGACCATGAGTTGGCTTGGTGGTTAGCGTGTCCACCTCTTGACCAGAAGACCATCATAAAAATGGTACCTACTACCATCTGGCAAGGCATGCTGCAATACAGATGCGAGTAGGGAAGTCAAACTCTTGCGGTTATCAGAGGACTAGCCCCCCCACTGTAACCCTAGCTGTATAGACCCTTTTCACATGACGTCACGACAAACGCGGCTGCCATTTTGGACATGTACTACCAGTAGTTTACCACAGCCAACATTGAGGAACGGCAGCAAAGAAAGTTTTTACTTTCAGCAAGACTTCCATCATGCCACTATATTGTTGTGCACCTGGATGTAGTAACCATCAACAAACAAGGCAAGGGTTATCATTTTATCGGATCCCGGTAGATGCTGACCGACGGAGAAGATGGATAGCGGCATACCAACGCTTGTGTAGTGACCACTTTGTTGGAGGTAAGACGAATAAAATTAGCCAGAAAAGGCATTACATTGGTGTTAACATTCTGTGGCGGCAAGTGTGTAACCAAATAGGTTAAAATAACCTATTTGGTTACACACTCGTAAACGCGACCACCATTTTGGACATGTAGCGGACTTCGGCTTGTTCTTCTGTAGTAGCTATTGTTGACTAGCTAATGTCAACAAGTAGCTGGTATGTTACTGTAGCAATGTTTATGTTCAGTCATTTGGATGACTGTTAAAACCTTTCAGTCTCAAGTTTTTCCTTTACTGTATTCACTAGTTTACTGTAATTATGATCCGGCAGCTATTTACACCGGATCCAGTATAAATAGCTGCCGGAGCCAACGTCCGAGGTTCCGGAGCGCGCTCCGGCTTGCTCCCGGAGTGCTCCGGCCGAGGTTCCCCTCAAATTAAGCAGCGCGCGCCGGCTTGCTCCAGGAGTGCTCCGGCCGAGGTTCCGGAGCACACTCCGGCCGAAGTTCCCCTCAAATTAAGCAGTGCGCTCCGGCTTGCTCCGGAGCAAGCCGGAGTGCGCTCTGTAACCTCGGCCGGAGCACTCCTGGAGCAAGCCGGCGCGCGCTGCTTAATTTGAGGGGAACCTCGGCCGGAGCACTCCGGGAGCAAGCTGGCGTGCGCTGCTTAATTTGAGGGGAACCTCGACCGGAGCACTCCAGGAGCAAGCCGGAGCGCGCTCCGGAACCTCGGACGTTGGCGTGTATGTGTATGGCGATGGGTTTTTAACGACATAGGTATACAGATCATGTGGGCCGAAGTCAGGTAAAGACGAGGGCTTCGTGTACTTCCGTACGTCAGTGAACAATCCTGGTGGAAGCAGGTAAACGTCGTTCTCTAAGCCTGCTAACCTCAATTTTTGCAAATACCTCTCCCTCTGCTCGCCCTGTAAATGCCCTACGTCGCTGGATAGTGAAGGTATTTTCTGCATCTCGCTCCTTTTTCTTGTATGTTCTCCGTTTGTCGCCTTCCTCGCATTCAAACAGATTCGAGCCGAAGTCCGCTACATGTCCAAAATGGTGGTCGCGTTTACGAAGGTCACGTGACTGAAAAGGGTCTATAGGCGACAGGCCGAGGGCTATCGAAACGGAGATCAGCGCCAAACCCATACGCCTTAAAGAGTTGGTTCGTACTGAGACAGGAGACTGCCTGGGAAGACCAGATCCTGGCGTGAGAGGGACCTTGACTACAGTTGTGGAATAGGGCTATTTACTGTGTTTTTATTATTTATTATTTGATCTAAAACACATTAAGAAGGCACGAAATTGCACTCATTAACTTTTGACAAGGCACCAATTAATTAGATTAGATTAGATAAAACTTTATTGATCCCTTTGGGTGGGTTCCCTCAGGGAAATTAAGATTCCAGCAGCATCATTACAGATAAACAGAGAAAAGAAATGGAGAAAACTTCTAGATAAATTAAAATAAATTAAGTATTTACACATACAAATATAAAAAGAACAAGATATGGGGAGGGGAGGCAGCGGCAGGAGAGATATTGCACTTTATATTGCACATTATATTGCACATTGTCTGGTATTGCCTATTGTTAGGCTAGGCTACTGCTCCTTCCCGTCCTCTGTCCTCCTGTTCCCCCTCCTCCCCCCCAGAGAGGAGTTGTACAGTCTGATGGTGTGAGGGACAAAGGAGTTTTTGAGTCTGTTCGTCCTGCACTTGGGAAGGAGCATTCTGTCACTGAACAGGCTCCTCTGGTTGCTGATGATGGTGCACAGAGGGTGACTGGCATCGTCCATGATGTTCAATAGTTTGTCCATAGACCTCTTCTCTGCCACCGTAATTGAAACACATTCCAGGTGACTACCTCATGAAGCTGGTTAAGATAATGCTAATAGTGTGTAAAATGTCATAAAGGTAAATGCTGGGTACATTGAAGAATCTAAAATATGAAGCATAAACTATGAAGTGTAAAGTGTTAAACACTTTTGTTTCCCGCATAATTCCATATGTTATTTCATAGTGTTGATGTCTTCAGTATTGTTCTACAATGTAGAAAATAGTCAATATACAGAAAAACCTATGAATAAATAGGGGTGTCCAAACTTTTGACTGGTACTGTATATTAAGCTGTTATGATTTTGTGGAACACATCTTTATTTGTGTGTACAGTATAATGGAAACACAATCACAAACTCTTCTCTTCGCAAACGTAGTCCCATTTCTGAAAGGATGAATGATACAGATTTAGATTTACAGATTAATTTATAAATAGCTTTCACTGAAGAATTCATGAAAAATATTTTTGCCCCGAAGTGTTTATTGACTGCCTTCTAACTGCTGTTAGAGTTCTGAATAAGCAGGTTGTTTCTCAGTACGAGGTAACATTGCTAAATTATCATCCATGGTAATTGCGCATATGCTATACATGTGGGAGATGAGGTTAGGTTTTTCGAAAAAACACTCGACTATGTCTTTAAGAAAGAGAATTTGAGATCTTCCCCATTCTTTATTGTCTCGCTGCTGTAAAGTTTTCCCTTAAGGTTGTGCCACAGATGATTTTGCAGCTGCGTGTTGTGACACTTTATCAAGGCTGAATCTCTCTGGATTAAGTAAAAGTGCTTGGATAAGGCAAAGAGAATTTTTCTCTCCCAATGAGTAATCCTCACACTGGGTTTAATACACTTAAAAATAAGTGCACAGACAGTAGCTAGACAAAGAGACTGTTTGTATGTTACACAGGGTCAGCTGCAGAACAGCAATAGATGCTCACATGTCTCATCTCTGGGACAGATGAGGGAGTGCAATGAAGCTTAATTAGATTTCCCTGCACATCCCGAACACACTCTGCCCCTTGGAGCCTCACCGGTCTGGAGAGCAATGAGAAATTCTTGCCCTAATCAAATTAACTTGCACCATTTTGGCAAATAAACAGTACTTATCTGGACATAGATCATATGGCTTGTGAAGGCAGACACATTGACCTCTTACTCTGATCAATAGCATGGTGTACCTCCGCATGTGTTTCTTTGCAATGGGAAAGGGAAAGAGAAACACAGATAAAGTATGTAAGCTCCTGATAAAGATCCTGATTACACACAGGACAGTAAAGACATCTATGAGAAAATTCAGCCAGGCTTAGAGCACTGTTTAAAAACTTGGACTGGATCAGTTCAGTTACAGAACAACGAAGACACAAAACCCAGTTCTAATGGCTGCAGCAAGAGTAAAAATGATGGAATTACACATGAAACTGTGTAAATGTGTGCTGAGGTCTGTAAGGATAATAATGCTTTCAAAATGAAAGGATTTAAGGGATAATGCTGGAATAACACAAAGTAGGCCACAGAGAGGCCTAGGAGGTCAAGAGATTGTGGTCATTTCTGCTAACACAAATAGCCATATGTGTCTGAGAGAGAGAGAGAGAGAGAGAGAGTGAGAGTGAGTTTCATTCGCATCACCCAGGAAGAGCAATTCCCCAACTAGGTTGACCCTTGGAGCCGACTGTGGCCAGAAGGCTGGTAAGAGTGAAAGAGTGAGAGAACATCTGCACACACTCGTATCAAGGACTGAAAATCAGTTACCACATCTGACGTGGCTTTGAGCCATATCCAGATCTTTATCATTCACTGTCCAGTGCTCACACATTTAACACTCACTCTGTACATTTCTCTGTCCCTCTACAGAAAAGTTCATTAAAAAAACCTTGATATTATGAAATACCCACCTCATTATCTCATCTCATCTCATTATCTCTAGCCGCTTTATCCTTCTACAGGGTCGCAGGCAAGCTGGAGCCTATCCCAGCTGACTACGGGCGAAAGGCAGGGTACACCCTGGACAAGTCGCCAGGTCATCACAGGGCTGACACATAGACACAGACAACCATTCACACTCACATTCACACCTACGGTCAATTTAGAGTCACCAGTTAACCTAATTTGCATGTCTTTGGACTGTGGGGGAAACCGGAGCACCCGGAGGAAACCCACGTGGACACAGGGAGAACATGCAAACTCCACACAGAAAGGCCCTCGCCGGCCACGGGGCTTGAACCTGGACCTTCTTGCTGTGAGGCGACAGCGCTAACCACTACACCACCCTCATTATCTCGACATTTTAAAAATACAAGAACGAGACATCTGTGGGTAACCTGATGACATGACGTATGAATGGTAGAAGACATCATCCAAATGTAATTTTAGTTACAATTTTATTAATTCCCATAAGTGTATATGTCCCTTTTTCTTTTTTTTCCTGTGTGATTTGGCAGATTTAAACTCAGTAATGATGGTGATCTGGAAACAAGCTTTCTAAGCAGTGGACTCAGACGTCTTCAAGGAAGCATGCTAATTACTCCACGCTGCAAATCAATAGCTCTCTAAGAAAATATATTTAAAAAGCTGCCATTAGCCATCCCCCTCTGTCACTTTTTCCCTCCCTTGTTTTTGCTGTAGCACATGGAGCACGAGTGGTGCCCCTCTGCCGGCATTTTAATTGTGGCAGCAATCAGAGAGATTCACAGGAATTCATTAATATGCAGATTTACAGCATCGTTTTGCTGCCACTCATTTCTGTTTCTTTTTTTTGTGGGATTTCACATAAATTACCATCAGAGATTTTCATAATTGCTTATATATAAAGAATTACCATAAATCCACACTGTATGCTATTTAAAGTGTGTAAACCCCCCCCCCCCCCCCCAATTTATGCTAAATGATTAATGCGTCAGGCTGCTAGCATTTTCCACTTCATTAATAAAAAGTTCTTGTTTTATTTTTAATTTTTGATATATACTGTATACACAGTATATGTACTGGACGGTGTACTGTACGACAGTATTCTTTCTGTAACTGCATTTCAATACCATCCAGGAAAAGACAAAAGCAGTTTTCATATGGAAACACTAGGAGGAGATTAAGGCTTATTTTTCTCATTGTCTGGGAGAAAGGAGGGACTGAATTAGACTCGTCACCTGTGTGCTCACCACATTAAAATTACATAAAACTTGCAACGCTGCACACAGCCCATTGCAGTTTATAGACAGATAATGGGAGGGTGAAAGAATATGCTTTTATTAAATTATTGTTTAATCCTTCACTCTGGAGGATTGCTACTGTGTTTAGGTGTTTTGAAATGTCTCACTTTCTGCTGGCTCTTTCAAGTGTCGCTATAGTTTGGTTCCAGCCTCTTCCACAGTTTACCAGTAAATATTTTTGGATTGTTGTAGTTGGCAACATTAGAATAAAGGCATATGGATGGACCTTCTGTGGATGTGTTTCATCTAAAGTGTACTTACATATGCGCTTAGAAAAAATCAGCATAAAGTTTATGGCATTTAAACAGCGTGCAAGTATGTATATTAGAGAGGTCAAAAACCTCTGTATTTCAAGAAGGAAAGGGGTTGGTAAAGACTTCAATCAGTCCAGTGAGAACATTCATCTTATCCTCACCCCCAAGTATCGAAATTCAACTCGCCTGACAAGCAAAGTGTAAATGGTGATGATGAATGGAAAGGAAAGCACATGTCCCAGTGCTGCACACTCAAATCACTGAATACTCATGGCACCTTGCACTTATTTTTAATACATTTTTGATACTGCCCTGCATGCTCAGAATGTCTGTGCTTGTACTCACTATTAAAAATAGTGTGTAAACACACAAAAAAATGTGTCTTTGTGAGTTGTTGAATCACTTTGAACCAACAGAACAGTGTTTGGAATTGTTCTGAAGAGATGAACATCATTCTTCCCCCCCCCCAAAAAAAAAAAATATATATATTCTTTCAATTGGTGTTTTGATGATGGCGATGGAGAGTGCTGTCTGCTGCTCAAAATTTTCCCATAGGTGTTCGATTTTCCTCCTCATCAAACCATTCAGTGAGCTCTCATACCTTGTGGATAGGGGCACTATCATCATGAAAGAGCTGACTCCCATTAGGATAGAAATGTTTTATCATAGGATAAAGGTGATCAGCAGGGGTGGATAAAGTACTAAGAAGTGAAGGTTAAGTGAAAGTACTGATAATTTCTCAAAATCTTAATTAAATGTAAAAGTATCCACATTAAATGTAGAAGTGAATGTAAAAATGGTTGATACTTTTAAAGCGATTAACCAGGAAATTTTGAAATTACAGGGTTATGAAATGTCATCACTGTACATTAATACAAGATGTTCTTGATGAAAAAATTAAGCTGACTTCAGCTTAAAAAATGTGTTAAAGTTGTAATGTTGGTCTGTTGGGCCATTTCCCCAGGCACGGCCATACTGGATTAGCCAGATATAGGGCTACATTAGGAGATGAAAACGAGGGTAGCGCTGCATGACATAGGATTCCGCATGCCTTCTTCATTCGGTACTGTATCCAAGACGTTTGGCCGAGTGGTTTCATCGAGTAACGCGGGAAAACTTTACTCCTGTAAAAAGCAGCAAATTGTGCAGTGAGCATTTTACAGAAGATTGTTTTGCAGAGGACTTGTATGAAAAAAAATCAATCACTGGGAAGAAGCAAGACACAAGGCAGAAACAACAACTGAAGCTAGATGCAATCCCGACTTTATTTCACCACAAAACACCGACACCAGCAGCACGACAGCATATCATGTCACGCATCAAATGGATGGAAGATAAGCAGATAAATATCTTTTAAAAAATAAACAGGCAATTAACTAGCCACTACTTTATCTTTGATTCGTTTTCTAATACTGCATTGCCATAATTTTTGTTGAGAAATGCAAACAAATTGATCAAGTAGTCACGCTAGACTATAATATTATACTATAATCTAGTATAGCATGCACTTGTACACCTCCGCTGTGCTCACGGAAAATGACATCATGCCCGATGGAGTTATGGCAGCCTCCCTGACAAAAAATAGTCCCATCTATTTTCATCATTTTAGTGGTTATATCATTAAGAACAAATCCAACATGCAGCTTTTTATTTTATAAAGGACAAAGACTGACTGTTTGCTCAATTTGTTTATTTGCAAGATATTTTCTTTAAATACAGTATTAAAATGTAAAAATTTTATATTTTCAATTGATTAAATTAAGTAATGTTATGTATTACTTATCCAAACCGTTAGATGATTTTTGTTCTAAAGGAACTACACAATTTTGTCTGAAAAATAAAACAACTAATCTATCTATCTATCCATCCACCTCTTCTTTTTTCAGCTGCTCCCATTAGGGGTCGCCACAGCAGATCTGGAGTGGGTTTCCAAAATGCATTGCAGCACAAAGATAATCATTAAATGGTAGAGCGAGCAGCACAATGAATGCTGTCTCTCCTAGTTGAGACACTCTTAGTGTTGAGGCTTTTGGGAAACCCACTGTTGTTCCGCATATTTGATTTGGCAAAGGGTTTACATCAGATGCCCTTCCTGATGCAACCCTCCCCAGTTTATCCAGGCTTGGGACCAGCGCTAAGTATGCACTGGCTTGTACAACCCCAGTAGCTGGGTATCTGTACCTAATCTACATGTCTTTTGAACTGTGGGGGAAACTGGAGCACCTGGAGGAAACCCACACAGACACGGGGAGAACATGCAAACTCTACACAGAAAGGCCCCCGTTGGCCACTGGGCTCGAAACTGGAACCTTCTTGCTGTGAGGCGACAGTGTTACACACTACACCACTGTGCTGCCATCTAGCTATCGATACACCAATTAGCCATAACATTAAAACCACCGTGAAGTGAATAACATTGATTATTTCATTACAGTGGCACCTGTCAATGGATAGGATATATGAGGCAGCAAGAGAAGAGTCAGTTTTTGAAATTGATGTGTTGGAAGCAGGAAAAAGGGACAAGCGTAAAGAGCTGAATGACTTGGACAAGGGCCAAATTGTGATGGCTGGATGACTGGGTCTGAGCATCTCCAAAATGGTGGGGTGTTCCCAGTATACAGTGGTTAGTACCTACCAAAAGTGGTCCAAGGAAGGACAACCAGTGAACCAGGGACAGGGTCATGGGTGTCGAAGGCTCATTGATTCCCATGGGGCATGAAGGCTAGCCCATATGTTCCAATCCCACAGAACAGCTACTGTAGCACAAACCGCTGAAAACGTTAATGCTGACACCTTTCTGTTTTAGCCAGCATTAACTTTTTCAGCAGTTTGTGCTACAGTTGTGGCAGGGGTGCTCATCCTCAACTTCCACACTGCAGATTGCCCATCTTCAAACATGTACGGATAGCTATAGTGCTAATTATATTTTATAGCATGAGAAGGTCAATGCACATGACAAATTGTCACAATTCTTGACAGTTTTGTTCTATATTAATAAACCCGACTGGGTGCTACACTGAAATGATTAGATGCTACATAAGGGAACAAGTGGACGTAAACCATGCCATAAAATCCATGCAACAAAGCAGAACTCCATTTTGTCACCGACCTATAGGTGCTTAAGAATTCACAACCTGAATGGACCTGCACAGCCTCTCCTTGTGTTTTGTTTAAGAGGCAATTGGCAGTATGATGTGTGAAATCAACAGCAAGGTAGCATTTTCTCTCTTCTACTAGTTGCCTTGTGTTCTGTGGCCATGTTTTCCTCTGTCTCACCTTCCAGCATTCAGTATGCCATCAAAATGGCAACAGAATTAACCTTTGAAAAAGAGGTAATCGAAGTGTCCAACAAGCATTCATGACTTCACTGGTCACAATAGTTGTTCTTTGAACACAATATGTGTTGTGAATAATGACAGAATGTCAATGACAATATTGCATT